>NC_141798.1:9728646-10028646 GCF_057944985.1 Cucurbita pepo subsp. pepo
GCTCAATTTGTGCGCATGGCATGTCGGGTGCGATCATACCAGCACTAATGCACCGGATCCCATCAGAACTCCGCAGTTAAGCGTGCTTGGGCGAGAGTAGTACTAAGTTGGGTGACCACTTGGGAAGTCCTCGTGTTGCACCCCTTTTTTATATTTCTTTTGCTCGTTACTTCAATTTCTCCCCGTTCTTTTCTTCCTTTCTTTACAAATGGCAACCTCCCCCGCTCGCACGCTCACGCCCATCGCGTTTCTTCTCCCCGACGTGTCCGCGCGGGCCCCGCCGGCCGTTCCCAGCACGTGCGTGCACCCACCCTCGCCTCGATCATGCCCACCCCGCATGCGTTAAATGCAATTTGTGCGCATGGCATGTCGGGTGCGATCATACCAGCACTAATGCACCGGATCCCATCAGAACTCCGCAGTTAAGCGTGCTTGGGCGAGAGTAGTACTAAGTTGGGTGACCACTTGGGAAGTCCTCGTGTTGCACCCCTTTTTTATATTTCTTTTGCTCGTTACTTCAATTTCTCCCCGTTCTTTTCTTCCTTTCTTTACAAATGGCAACCTCCCCCGCTCGCACGCTCACGCCCATCGCGTTTCTTCTCCCCGACGTGTCCGCGCGGGCCCCGCCGGCCGTTCCCAGCACGTGCGTGCACCCACCCTCGCCTCGATCATGCCCACCCCGCATGCGTTAAATGCAATTTGTGCGCATGGCATGTCGGGTGCGATCATACCAGCACTAATGCACCGGATCCCATCAGAACTCCGCAGTTAAGCGTGCTTGGGCGAGAGTAGTACTAAGTTGGGTGACCACTTGGGAAGTCCTCGTGTTGCACCCCTTTTTTATATTTCTTTTGCTCGTTACTTCAATTTCTCCCCGTTCTTTTCTTCCTTTCTTTACAAATGGCAACCTCCCCCGCTCGCACGCTCACGCCCATCGCGTTTCTTCTCCCCGACGTGTCCGCGCGGGCCCCGCCGGCCGTTCCCAGCACGTGCGTGCACCCACCCTCGCCTCGATCATGCCCACCCCGCATGCGTTAAATGCAATTTGTGCGCATGGCATGTCGGGTGCGATCATACCAGCACTAATGCACCGGATCCCATCAGAACTCCGCAGTTAAGCGTGCTTGGGCGAGAGTAGTACTAAGTTGGGTGACCACTTGGGAAGTCCTCGTGTTGCACCCCTTTTTTATATTTCTTTTGCTCGTTACTTCAATTTCTCCCCGTTCTTTTCTTCCTTTCTTTACAAATGGCAACCTCCCCCGCTCGCACGCTCACGCCCATCGCGTTTCTTCTCCCCGACGTGTCCGCGCGGGCCCCGCCGGCCGTTCCCAGCACGTGCGTGCACCCACCCTCGCCTCGATCATGCCCACCCCGCATGCGTTAAATGCAATTTGTGCGCATGGCATGTCGGGTGCGATCATACCAGCACTAATGCACCGGATCCCATCAGAACTCCGCAGTTAAGCGTGCTTGGGCGAGAGTAGTACTAAGTTGGGTGACCACTTGGGAAGTCCTCGTGTTGCACCCCTTTTTTATATTTCTTTTGCTCGTTACTTCAATTTCTCCCCGTTCTTTTCTTCCTTTCTTTACAAATGGCAACCTCCCCCGCTCACGCCCATCGCGTTTCTTCTCCCCGACGTGTCCGCGCGGGCCCCGCCGGCCGTTCCCAGCACGTGCGTGCACCCACCCTCGCCTCGATCATGCCCACCCCGCATGCGTTAAATGCAATTTGTGCGCATGGCATGTCGGGTGCGATCATACCAGCACTAATGCACCGGATCCCATCAGAACTCCGCAGTTAAGCGTGCTTGGGCGAGAGTAGTACTAAGTTGGGTGACCACTTGGGAAGTCCTCGTGTTGCACCCCTTTTTTATATTTCTTTTGCTCGTTACTTCAATTTCTCCCCGTTCTTTTCTTCCTTTCTTTACAAATGGCAACCTCCCCCGCTCGCACGCTCACGCCCATCGCGTTTCTTCTCCCCGACGTGTCCGCGCGGGCCCCGCCGGCCGTTCCCAGCACGTGCGTGCACCCACCCTCGCCTCGATCATGCCCACCCCGCATGCGTTAAATGCAATTTGTGCGCATGGCATGTCGGGTGCGATCATACCAGCACTAATGCACCGGATCCCATCAGAACTCCGCAGTTAAGCGTGCTTGGGCGAGAGTAGTACTAAGTTGGGTGACCACTTGGGAAGTCCTCGTGTTGCACCCCTTTTTTATATTTCTTTTGCTCGTTACTTCAATTTCTCCCCGTTCTTTTCTTCCTTTCTTTACAAATGGCAACCTCCCCCGCTCACGCCCATCGCGTTTCTTCTCCCCGACGTGTCCGCGCGGGCCCCGCCGGCCGTTCCCAGCACGTGCGTGCACCCACCCTCGCCTCGATCATGCCCACCCCGCATGCGTTAAATGCAATTTGTGCGCATGGCATGTCGGGTGCGATCATACCAGCACTAATGCACCGGATCCCATCAGAACTCCGCAGTTAAGCGTGCTTGGGCGAGAGTAGTACTAAGTTGGGTGACCACTTGGGAAGTCCTCGTGTTGCACCCCTTTTTTATATTTCTTTTGCTCGTTACTTCAATTTCTCCCCGTTCTTTTCTTCCTTTCTTTACAAATGGCAACCTCCCCCGCTCGCACGCTCACGCCCATCGCGTTTCTTCTCCCCGACGTGTCCGCGCGGGCCCCGCCGGCCGTTCCCAGCACGTGCGTGCACCCACCCTCGCCTCGATCATGCCCACCCCGCATGCGTTAAATGCAATTTGTGCGCATGGCATGTCGGGTGCGATCATACCAGCACTAATGCACCGGATCCCATCAGAACTCCGCGGTTAAGCGTGCTTGGGCGAGAGTAGTACTAAGTTGGGTGACCACTTGGGAAGTCCTCGTGTTGCACCCCTTTTTTATATTTCTTTTGCTCGTTACTTCAATTTCTCCCCGTTCTTTTCTTCCTTTCTTTACAAATGGCAACCTCCCCCGCTCACGCCCATCGCGTTTCTTCTCCCCGACGTGTCCGCGCGGGCCCCGCCGGCCGTTCCCAGCACGTGCGTGCACCCACCCTCGCCTCGATCATGCCCACCCCGCATGCGTTAAATGCAATTTGTGCGCATGGCATGTCGGGTGCGATCATACCAGCACTAATGCACCGGATCCCATCAGAACTCCGCAGTTAAGCGTGCTTGGGCGAGAGTAGTACTAAGTTGGGTGACCACTTGGGAAGTCCTCGTGTTGCACCCCTTTTTTATATTTCTTTTGCTCGTTACTTCAATTTCTCCCCGTTCTTTTCTTCCTTTCTTTACAAATGGCAACCTCCCCCGCTCGCACGCTCACGCCCATCGCGTTTCTTCTCCCCGACGTGTCCGCGCGGGCCCCGCCGGCCGTTCCCAGCACGTGCGTGCACCCACCCTCGCCTCGATCATGCCCACCCCGCATGCGTTAAATGCAATTTGTGCGCATGGCATGTCGGGTGCGATCATACCAGCACTAATGCACCGGATCCCATCAGAACTCCGCAGTTAAGCGTGCTTGGGCGAGAGTAGTACTAAGTTGGGTGACCACTTGGGAAGTCCTCGTGTTGCACCCCTTTTTTATATTTCTTTTGCTCGTTACTTCAATTTCTCCCCGTTCTTTTCTTCCTTTCTTTACAAATGGCAACCTCCCCCGCTCGCACGCTCACGCCCATCGCGTTTCTTCTCCCCGACGTGTCCGCGCGGGCCCCGCCGGCCGTTCCCAGCACGTGCGTGCACCCACCCTCGCCTCGATCATGCCCACCCCGCATGCGTTAAATGCAATTTGTGCGCATGGCATGTCGGGTGCGATCATACCAGCACTAATGCACCGGATCCCATCAGAACTCCGCAGTTAAGCGTGCTTGGGCGAGAGTAGTACTAAGTTGGGTGACCACTTGGGAAGTCCTCGTGTTGCACCCCTTTTTTATATTTCTTTTGCTCGTTACTTCAATTTCTCCCCGTTCTTTTCTTCCTTTCTTTACAAATGGCAACCTCCCCCGCTCACGCCCATCGCGTTTCTTCTCCCCGACGTGTCCGCGCGGGCCCCGCCGGCCGTTCCCAGCACGTGCGTGCACCCACCCTCGCCTCGATCATGCCCACCCCGCATGCGTTAAATGCAATTTGTGCGCATGGCATGTCGGGTGCGATCATACCAGCACTAATGCACCGGATCCCATCAGAACTCCGCAGTTAAGCGTGCTTGGGCGAGAGTAGTACTAAGTTGGGTGACCACTTGGGAAGTCCTCGTGTTGCACCCCTTTTTTATATTTCTTTTGCTCGTTACTTCAATTTCTCCCCGTTCTTTTCTTCCTTTCTTTACAAATGGCAACCTCCCCCGCTCGCACGCTCACGCCCATCGCGTTTCTTCTCCCCGACGTGTCCGCGCGGGCCCCGCCGGCCGTTCCCAGCACGTGCGTGCACCCACCCTCGCCTCGATCATGCCCACCCCGCATGCGTTAAATGCAATTTGTGCGCATGGCATGTCGGGTGCGATCATACCAGCACTAATGCACCGGATCCCATCAGAACTCCGCAGTTAAGCGTGCTTGGGCGAGAGTAGTACTAAGTTGGGTGACCACTTGGGAAGTCCTCGTGTTGCACCCCTTTTTTATATTTCTTTTGCTCGTTACTTCAATTTCTCCCCGTTCTTTTCTTCCTTTCTTTACAAATGGCAACCTCCCCCGCTCACGCCCATCGCGTTTCTTCTCCCCGACGTGTCCGCGCGGGCCCCGCCGGCCGTTCCCAGCACGTGCGTGCACCCACCCTCGCCTCGATCATGCCCACCCCGCATGCGTTAAATGCAATTTGTGCGCATGGCATGTCGGGTGCGATCATACCAGCACTAATGCACCGGATCCCATCAGAACTCCGCAGTTAAGCGTGCTTGGGCGAGAGTAGTACTAAGTTGGGTGACCACTTGGGAAGTCCTCGTGTTGCACCCCTTTTTTATATTTCTTTTGCTCGTTACTTCAATTTCTCCCCGTTCTTTTCTTCCTTTCTTTACAAATGGCAACCTCCCCCGCTCACGCCCATCGCGTTTCTTCTCCCCGACGTGTCCGCGCGGGCCCCGCCGGCCGTTCCCAGCACGTGCGTGCACCCACCCTCGCCTCGATCATGCCCACCCCGCATGCGTTAAATGCAATTTGTGCGCATGGCATGTCGGGTGCGATCATACCAGCACTAATGCACCGGATCCCATCAGAACTCCGCAGTTAAGCGTGCTTGGGCGAGAGTAGTACTAAGTTGGGTGACCACTTGGGAAGTCCTCGTGTTGCACCCCTTTTTTATATTTCTTTTGCTCGTTACTTCAATTTCTCCCCGTTCTTTTCTTCCTTTCTTTACAAATGGCAACCTCCCCCGCTCGCACGCTCACGCCCATCGCGTTTCTTCTCCCCGACGTGTCCGCGCGGGCCCCGCCGGCCGTTCCCAGCACGTGCGTGCACCCACCCTCGCCTCGATCATGCCCACCCCGCATGCGTTAAATGCAATTTGTGCGCATGGCATGTCGGGTGCGATCATACCAGCACTAATGCACCGGATCCCATCAGAACTCCGCAGTTAAGCGTGCTTGGGCGAGAGTAGTACTAAGTTGGGTGACCACTTGGGAAGTCCTCGTGTTGCACCCCTTTTTTATATTTCTTTTGCTCGTTACTTCAATTTCTCCCCGTTCTTTTCTTCCTTTCTTTACAAATGGCAACCTCCCCCGCTCACGCCCATCGCGTTTCTTCTCCCCGACGTGTCCGCGCGGGCCCCGCCGGCCGTTCCCAGCACGTGCGTGCACCCACCCTCGCCTCGATCATGCTCACCCCGCATGCGTTAAATGCAATTTGTGCGCATGGCATGTCGGGTGCGATCATACCAGCACTAATGCACCGGATCCCATCAGAACTCCGCAGTTAAGCGTGCTTGGGCGAGAGTAGTACTAAGTTGGGTGACCACTTGGGAAGTCCTCGTGTTGCACCCCTTTTTTATATTTCTTTTGCTCGTTACTTCAATTTCTCCCCGTTCTTTTCTTCCTTTCTTTACAAATGGCAACCTCCCCCGCTCGCACGCTCACGCCCATCGCGTTTCTTCTCCCCGACGTGTCCGCGCGGGCCCCGCCGGCCGTTCCCAGCACGTGCGTGCACCCACCCTCGCCTCGATCATGCCCACCCCGCATGCGTTAAATGCAATTTGTGCGCATGGCATGTCGGGTGCGATCATACCAGCACTAATGCACCGGATACCATCAGAACTCCGCAGTTAAGCGTGCTTGGGCGAGAGTAGTACTAAGTTGGGTGACCACTTGGGAAGTCCTCGTGTTGCACCCCTTTTTTATATTTCTTTTGCTCGTTACTTCAATTTCTCCCCGTTCTTTTCTTCCTTTCTTTACAAATGGCAACCTCCCCCGCTCACGCCCATCGCGTTTCTTCTCCCCGACGTGTCCGCGCGGGCCCCGCCGGCCGTTCCCAGCACGTGCGTGCACCCACCCTCGCCTCGATCATGCCCACCCCGCATGCGTTAAATGCAATTTGTGCGCATGGCATGTCGGGTGCGATCATACCAGCACTAATGCACCGGATCCCATCAGAACTCCGCAGTTAAGCGTGCTTGGGCGAGAGTAGTACTAAGTTGGGTGACCACTTGGGAAGTCCTCGTGTTGCACCCCTTTTTTATATTTCTTTTGCTCGTTACTTCAATTTCTCCCCGTTCTTTTCTTCCTTTCTTTACAAATGGCAACCTCCCCCGCTCGCACGCTCACGCCCATCGCGTTTCTTCTCCCCGACGTGTCCGCGCGGGCCCCGCCGGCCGTTCCCAGCACGTGCGTGCACCCACCCTCGCCTCGATCATGCCCACCCCGCATGCGTTAAATGCAATTTGTGCGCATGGCATGTCGGGTGCGATCATACCAGCACTAATGCACCGGATCCCATCAGAACTCCGCAGTTAAGCGTGCTTGGGCGAGAGTAGTACTAAGTTGGGTGACCACTTGGGAAGTCCTCGTGTTGCACCCCTTTTTTATATTTCTTTTGCTCGTTACTTCAATTTCTCCCCGTTCTTTTCTTCCTTTCTTTACAAATGGCAACCTCCCCCGCTCGCACGCTCACGCCCATCGCGTTTCTTCTCCCCGACGTGTCCGCGCGGGCCCCGCCGGCCGTTCCCAGCACGTGCGTGCACCCACCCTCGCCTCGATCATGCCCACCCCGCATGCGTTAAATGCAATTTGTGCGCATGGCATGTCGGGTGCGATCATACCAGCACTAATGCACCGGATCCCATCAGAACTCCGCAGTTAAGCGTGCTTGGGCGAGAGTAGTACTAAGTTGGGTGACCACTTGGGAAGTCCTCGTGTTGCACCCCTTTTTTATATTTCTTTTGCTCGTTACTTCAATTTCTCCCCGTTCTTTTCTTCCTTTCTTTACAAATGGCAACCTCCCCCGCTCACGCCCATCGCGTTTCTTCTCCCCGACGTGTCCGCGCGGGCCCCGCCGGCCGTTCCCAGCACGTGCGTGCACCCACCCTCGCCTCGATCATGCCCACCCCGCATGCGTTAAATGCAATTTGTGCGCATGGCATGTCGGGTGCGATCATACCAGCACTAATGCACCGGATCCCATTAGAACTCCGCAGTTAAGCGTGCTTGGGTGAGAGTAGTACTAAGTTGGGTGACCACTTGGGAAGTCCTCGTGTTGCACCCCTTTTTTATATTTCTTTTGCTCGTTACTTCAATTTCTCCCCGTTCTTTTCTTCCTTTCTTTACAAATGGCAACCTCCCCCGCTCGCACGCTCACGCCCATCGCGTTTCTTCTCCCCGACGTGTCCGCGCGGGCCCCGCCGGCCGTTCCCAGCACGTGCGTGCACCCACCCTCGCCTCGATCATGCCCACCCCGCATGCGTTAAATGCAATTTGTGCGCATGGCATGTCGGGTGCGATCATACCAGCACTAATGCACCGGATCCCATCAGAACTCCGCGGTTAAGCGTGCTTGGGCGAGAGTAGTACTAAGTTGGGTGACCACTTGGGAAGTCCTCGTGTTGCACCCCTTTTTTATATTTCTTTTGCTCGTTACTTCAATTTCTCCCCGTTCTTTTCTTCCTTTCTTTACAAATGGCAACCTCCCCCGCTCGCACGCTCACGCCCATCGCGTTTCTTCTCCCCGACGTGTCCGCGCGGGCCCCGCCGGCCGTTCCCAGCACGTTCGTGCACCCACCCTCGCCTCGATCATGCCCACCCCGCATGCGTTAAATGCAATTTGTGCGCATGGCATGTCGGGTGCGATCATACCAGCACTAATGCACCGGATCCCATCAGAACTCCGCAGTTAAGCGTGCACTCCGCAGTTAAGCGTGCTTGGGCGAGAGTAGTACTAAGTTGGGTGACCACTTGGGAAGTCCTCGTGTTGCACCCCTTTTTTATATTTCTTTTGCTCGTTACTTCAATTTCTCCCCGTTCTTTTCTTCCTTTCTTTACAAATGGCAACCTCCCCCGCTCGCACGCTCACGCCCATCGCGTTTCTTCTCCCCGACGTGTCCGCGCGGGCCCCGCCGGCCGTTCCCAGCACGTGCGTGCACCCACCCTCGCCTCGATCATGCCCACCCCGCATGCGTTAAATGCAATTTGTGCGCATGGCATGTCGGGTGCGATCATACCAGCACTAATGCACCGGATCCCATCAGAACTCCGCAGTTAAGCGTGCTTGGGCGAGAGTAGTACTAAGTTGGGTGACCACTTGGGAAGTCCTCGTGTTGCACCCCTTTTTTATATTTCTTTTGCTCGTTACTTCAATTTCTCCCCGTTCTTTTCTTCCTTTCTTTACAAATGGCAACCTCCCCCGCTCGCACGCTCACGCCCATCGCGTTTCTTCTCCCCGACGTGTCCGCGCGGGCCCCGCCGGCCGTTCCCAGCACGTGCGTGCACCCACCCTCGCCTCGATCATGCCCACCCCGCATGCGTTAAATGCAATTTGTGCGCATGGCATGTCGGGTGCGATCATACCAGCACTAATGCACCGGATCCCATCAGAACTCCGCAGTTAAGCGTGCTTGGGCGAGAGTAGTACTAAGTTGGGTGACCACTTGGGAAGTCCTCGTGTTGCACCCCTTTTTTATATTTCTTTTGCTCGTTACTTCGATTTCTCCCCGTTCTTTTCTTCCTTTCTTTACAAATGGCAACCTCCCCCGCTCGCACGCTCACGCCCATCGCGTTTCTTCTCCCCGACGTGTCCGCGCGGGCCCCGCCGGCCGTTCCCAGCACGTGCGTGCACCCACCCTCGCCTCGATCATGCCCACCCCGCATGCGTTAAATGCAATTTGTGCGCATGGCATGTCGGGTGCGATCATACCAGCACTAATGCACCGGATCCCATCAGAACTCCGCAGTTAAGCGTGCTTGGGCGAGAGTAGTACTAAGTTGGGTGACCACTTGGGAAGTCCTCGTGTTGCACCCCTTTTTTATATTTCTTTTGCTCGTTACTTCAATTTCTCCCCGTTCTTTTCTTCCTTTCTTTACAAATGGCAACCTCCCCCGCTCGCACGCTCACGCCCATCGCGTTTCTTCTCCCCGACGTGTCCGCGCGGGCCCCGCCGGCCGTTCCCAGCACGTGCGTGCACCCACCCTCGCCTCGATCATGCCCACCCCGCATGCGTTAAATGCAATTTGTGCGCATGGCATGTCGGGTGCGATCATACCAGCACTAATGCACCGGATCCCATCAGAACTCCGCAGTTAAGCGTGCTTGGGCGAGAGTAGTACTAAGTTGGGTGACCACTTGGGAAGTCCTCGTGTTGCACCCCTTTTTTATATTTCTTTTGCTCGTTACTTCAATTTCTCCCCGTTCTTTTCTTCCTTTCTTTACAAATGGCAACCTCCCCCGCTCGCACGCTCACGCCCATCGCGTTTCTTCTCCCCGACGTGTCCGCGCGGGCCCCGCCGGCCGTTCCCAGCACGTGCGTGCACCCACCCTCGCCTCGATCATGCCCACCCCGCATGCGTTAAATGCAATTTGTGCGCATGGCATGTCGGGTGCGATCATACCAGCACTAATGCACCGGATCCCATCAGAACTCCGCAGTTAAGCGTGCTTGGGCGAGAGTAGTACTAAGTTGGGTGACCACTTGGGAAGTCCTCGTGTTGCACCCCTTTTTTATATTTCTTTTGCTCGTTACTTCAATTTCTCCCCGTTCTTTTCTTCCTTTCTTTACAAATGGCAACCTCCCCCGCTCACGCCCATCGCGTTTCTTCTCCCCGACGTGTCCGCGCGGGCCCCGCCGGCCGTTCCCAGCACGTGCGTGCACCCACCCTCGCCTCGATCATGCCCACCCCGCATGCGTTAAATGCAATTTGTGCGCATGGCATGTCGGGTGCGATCATACCAGCACTAATGCACCGGATCCCATCAGAACTCCGCAGTTAAGCGTGCTTGGGCGAGAGTAGTACTAAGTTGGGTGACCACTTGGGAAGTCCTCGTGTTGCACCCCTTTTTTATATTTCTTTTGCTCGTTACTTCAATTTCTCCCCGTTCTTTTCTTCCTTTCTTTACAAATGGCAACCTCCCCCGCTCGCACGCTCACGCCCATCGCGTTTCTTCTCCCCGACGTGTCCGCGCGGGCCCCGCCGGCCGTTCCCAGCACGTGCGTGCACCCACCCTCGCCTCGATCATGCCCACCCCGCATGCGTTAAATGCAATTTGTGCGCATGGCATGTCGGGTGCGATCATACCAGCACTAATGCACCGGATCCCATCAGAACTCCGCAGTTAAGCGTGCTTGGGCGAGAGTAGTACTAAGTTGGGTGACCACTTGGGAAGTCCTCGTGTTGCACCCCTTTTTTATATTTCTTTTGCTCGTTACTTCAATTTCTCCCCGTTCTTTTCTTCCTTTCTTTACAAATGGCAACCTCCCCCGCTCGCACGCTCACGCCCATCGCGTTTCTTCTCCCCGACGTGTCCGCGCGGGCCCCGCCGGCCGTTCCCAGCACGTGCGTGCACCCACCCTCGCCTCGATCATGCCCACCCCGCATGCGTTAAATGCAATTTGTGCGCATGGCATGTCGGGTGCGATCATACCAGCACTAATGCACCGGATCCCATCAGAACTCCGCAGTTAAGCGTGCTTGGGCGAGAGTAGTACTAAGTTGGGTGACCACTTGGGAAGTCCTCGTGTTGCACCCCTTTTTTATATTTCTTTTGCTCGTTACTTCAATTTCTCCCCGTTCTTTTCTTCCTTTCTTTACAAATGGCAACCTCCCCCGCTCACGCCCATCGCGTTTCTTCTCCCCGACGTGTCCGCGCGGGCCCCGCCGGCCGTTCCCAGCACGTGCGTGCACCCACCCTCGCCTCGATCATGCCCACCCCGCATGCGTTAAATGCAATTTGTGCGCATGGCATGTCGGGTGCGATCATACCAGCACTAATGCACCGGATCCCATTAGAACTCCGCAGTTAAGCGTGCTTGGGCGAGAGTAGTACTAAGTTGGGTGACCACTTGGGAAGTCCTCGTGTTGCACCCCTTTTTTATATTTCTTTTGCTCGTTACTTCAATTTCTCCCCGTTCTTTTCTTCCTTTCTTTACAAATGGCAACCTCCCCCGCTCGCACGCTCACGCCCATCGCGTTTCTTCTCCCCGACGTGTCCGCGCGGGCCCCGCCGGCCGTTCCCAGCACGTGCGTGCACCCACCCTCGCCTCGATCATGCCCACCCCGCATGCGTTAAATGCAATTTGTGCGCATGGCATGTCGGGTGCGATCATACCAGCACTAATGCACCGGATCCCATCAGAACTCCGCGGTTAAGCGTGCTTGGGCGAGAGTAGTACTAAGTTGGGTGACCACTTGGGAAGTCCTCGTGTTGCACCCCTTTTTTATATTTCTTTTGCTCGTTACTTCAATTTCTCCCCGTTCTTTTCTTCCTTTCTTTACAAATGGCAACCTCCCCCGCTCGCACGCTCACGCCCATCGCGTTTCTTCTCCCCGACGTGTCCGCGCGGGCCCCGCCGGCCGTTCCCAGCACGTTCGTGCACCCACCCTCGCCTCGATCATGCCCACCCCGCATGCGTTAAATGCAATTTGTGCGCATGGCATGTCGGGTGCGATCATACCAGCACTAATGCACCGGATCCCATCAGAACTCCGCAGTTAAGCGTGCACTCCGCAGTTAAGCGTGCTTGGGCGAGAGTAGTACTAAGTTGGGTGACCACTTGGGAAGTCCTCGTGTTGCACCCCTTTTTTATATTTCTTTTGCTCGTTACTTCAATTTCTCCCCGTTCTTTTCTTCCTTTCTTTACAAATGGCAACCTCCCCCGCTCGCACGCTCACGCCCATCGCGTTTCTTCTCCCCGACGTGTCCGCGCGGGCCCCGCCGGCCGTTCCCAGCACGTGCGTGCACCCACCCTCGCCTCGATCATGCCCACCCCGCATGCGTTAAATGCAATTTGTGCGCATGGCATGTCGGGTGCGATCATACCAGCACTAATGCACCGGATCCCATCAGAACTCCGCAGTTAAGCGTGCTTGGGCGAGAGTAGTACTAAGTTGGGTGACCACTTGGGAAGTCCTCGTGTTGCACCCCTTTTTTATATTTCTTTTGCTCGTTACTTCAATTTCTCCCCGTTCTTTTCTTCCTTTCTTTACAAATGGCAACCTCCCCCGCTCGCACGCTCACGCCCATCGCGTTTCTTCTCCCCGACGTGTCCGCGCGGGCCCCGCCGGCCGTTCCCAGCACGTGCGTGCACCCACCCTCGCCTCGATCATGCCCACCCCGCATGCGTTAAATGCAATTTGTGCGCATGGCATGTCGGGTGCGATCATACCAGCACTAATGCACCGGATCCCATCAGAACTCCGCAGTTAAGCGTGCACTCCGCAGTTAAGCGTGCTTGGGCGAGAGTAGTACTAAGTTGGGTGACCACTTGGGAAGTCCTCGTGTTGCACCCCTTTTTTATATTTCTTTTGCTCGTTACTTCAATTTCTCCCCGTTCTTTTCTTCCTTTCTTTACAAATGGCAACCTCCCCCGCTCGCACGCTCACGCCCATCGCGTTTCTTCTCCCCGACGTGTCCGCGCGGGCCCCGCCGGCCGTTCCCAGCACGTGCGTGCACCCACCCTCGCCTCGATCATGCCCACCCCGCATGCGTTAAATGCAATTTGTGCGCATGGCATGTCGGGTGCGATCATACCAGCACTAATGCACCGGATCCCATCAGAACTCCGCAGTTAAGCGTGCTTGGGCGAGAGTAGTACTAAGTTGGGTGACCACTTGGGAAGTCCTCGTGTTGCACCCCTTTTTTATATTTCTTTTGCTCGTTACTTCAATTTCTCCCCGTTCTTTTCTTCCTTTCTTTACAAATGGCAACCTCCCCCGCTCGCACGCTCACGCCCATCGCGTTTCTTCTCCCCGACGTGTCCGCGCGGGCCCCGCCGGCCGTTCCCAGCACGTGCGTGCACCCACCCTCGCCTCGATCATGCCCACCCCGCATGCGTTAAATGCAATTTGTGCGCATGGCATGTCGGGTGCGATCATACCAGCACTAATGCACCGGATCCCATCAGAACTCCGCAGTTAAGCGTGCTTGGGCGAGAGTAGTACTAAGTTGGGTGACCACTTGGGAAGTCCTCGTGTTGCACCCCTTTTTTATATTTCTTTTGCTCGTTACTTCAATTTCTCCCCGTTCTTTTCTTCCTTTCTTTACAAATGGCAACCTCCCCCGCTCGCACGCTCACGCCCATCGCGTTTCTTCTCCCCGACGTGTCCGCGCGGGCCCCGCCGGCCGTTCCCAGCACGTGCGTGCACCCACCCTCGCCTCGATCATGCCCACCCCGCATGCGTTAAATGCAATTTGTGCGCATGGCATGTCGGGTGCGATCATACCAGCACTAATGCACCGGATCCCATCAGAACTCCGCAGTTAAGCGTGCTTGGGCGAGAGTAGTACTAAGTTGGGTGACCACTTGGGAAGTCCTCGTGTTGCACCCCTTTTTTATATTTCTTTTGCTCGTTACTTCAATTTCTCCCCGTTCTTTTCTTCCTTTCTTTACAAATGGCAACCTCCCCCGCTCACGCCCATCGCGTTTCTTCTCCCCGACGTGTCCGCGCGGGCCCCGCCGGCCGTTCCCAGCACGTGCGTGCACCCACCCTCGCCTCGATCATGCCCACCCCGCATGCGTTAAATGCAATTTGTGCGCATGGCATGTCGGGTGCGATCATACCAGCACTAATGCACCGGATCCCATCAGAACTCCGCAGTTAAGCGTGCTTGGGCGAGAGTAGTACTAAGTTGGGTGACCACTTGGGAAGTCCTCGTGTTGCACCCCTTTTTTATATTTCTTTTGCTCGTTACTTCAATTTCTCCCCGTTCTTTTCTTCCTTTCTTTACAAATGGCAACCTCCCCCGCTCGCACGCTCACGCCCATCGCGTTTCTTCTCCCCGACGTGTCCGCGCGGGCCCCGCCGGCCGTTCCCAGCACGTGCGTGCACCCACCCTCGCCTCGATCATGCCCACCCCGCATGCGTTAAATGCAATTTGTGCGCATGGCATGTCGGGTGCGATCATACCAGCACTAATGCACCGGATCCCATCAGAACTCCGCAGTTAAGCGTGCTTGGGCGAGAGTAGTACTAAGTTGGGTGACCACTTGGGAAGTCCTCGTGTTGCACCCCTTTTTTATATTTCTTTTGCTCGTTACTTCAATTTCTCCCCGTTCTTTTCTTCCTTTCTTTACAAATGGCAACCTCCCCCGCTCGCACGCTCACGCCCATCGCGTTTCTTCTCCCCGACGTGTCCGCGCGGGCCCCGCCGGCCGTTCCCAGCACGTGCGTGCACCCACCCTCGCCTCGATCATGCCCACCCCGCATGCGTTAAATGCAATTTGTGCGCATGGCATGTCGGGTGCGATCATACCAGCACTAATGCACCGGATCCCATCAGAACTCCGCAGTTAAGCGTGCTTGGGCGAGAGTAGTACTAAGTTGGGTGACCACTTGGGAAGTCCTCGTGTTGCACCCCTTTTTTATATTTCTTTTGCTCGTTACTTCAATTTCTCCCCGTTCTTTTCTTCCTTTCTTTACAAATGGCAACCTCCCCCGCTCACGCCCATCGCGTTTCTTCTCCCCCGACGTTCCGCGCGGGCCCCGCCGGCCGTTCCCAGCACGTGCGTGCACCCACCCTCGCCTCGATCATGCCCACCCCGCATGCGTTAAATGCAATTTGTGCGCATGGCATGTCGGGTGCGATCATACCAGCACTAATGCACCGGATCCCATCAGAACTCCGCAGTTAAGCGTGCTTGGGCGAGAGTAGTACTAAGTTGGGTGACCACTTGGGAAGTCCTCGTGTTGCACCCCTTTTTTATATTTCTTTTGCTCGTTACTTCAATTTCTCCCCGTTCTTTTCTTCCTTTCTTTACAAATGGCAACCTCCCCCGCTCGCACGCTCACGCCCATCGCGTTTCTTCTCCCCGACGTGTCCGCGCGGGCCCCGCCGGCCGTTCCCAGCACGTGCGTGCACCCACCCTCGCCTCGATCATGCCCACCCCGCATGCGTTAAATGCAATTTGTGCGCATGGCATGTCGGGTGCGATCATACCAGCACTAATGCACCGGATCCCATCAGAACTCCGCAGTTAAGCGTGCTTGGGCGAGAGTAGTACTAAGTTGGGTGACCACTTGGGAAGTCCTCGTGTTGCACCCCTTTTTTATATTTCTTTTGCTCGTTACTTCAATTTCTCCCCGTTCTTTTCTTCCTTTCTTTACAAATGGCAACCTCCCCCGCTCACGCCCATCGCGTTTCTTCTCCCCGACGTGTCCGCGCGGGCCCCGCCGGCCGTTCCCAGCACGTGCGTGCACCCACCCTCGCCTCGATCATGCCCACCCCGCATGCGTTAAATGCAATTTGTGCGCATGGCATGTCGGGTGCGATCATACCAGCACTAATGCACCGGATCCCATCAGAACTCCGCAGTTAAGCGTGCTTGGGCGAGAGTAGTACTAAGTTGGGTGACCACTTGGGAAGTCCTCGTGTTGCACCCCTTTTTTATATTTCTTTTGCTCGTTACTTCAATTTCTCCCCGTTCTTTTCTTCCTTTCTTTACAAATGGCAACCTCCCCCGCTCGCACGCTCACGCCCATCGCGTTTCTTCTCCCCGACGTGTCCGCGCGGGCCCCGCCGGCCGTTCCCAGCACGTGCGTGCACCCACCCTCGCCTCGATCATGCCCACCCCGCATGCGTTAAATGCAATTTGTGCGCATGGCATGTCGGGTGCGATCATACCAGCACTAATGCACCGGATCCCATCAGAACTCCGCAGTTAAGCGTGCTTGGGCGAGAGTAGTACTAAGTTGGGTGACCACTTGGGAAGTCCTCGTGTTGCACCCCTTTTTTATATTTCTTTTGCTCGTTACTTCAATTTCTCCCCGTTCTTTTCTTCCTTTCTTTACAAATGGCAACCTCCCCCGCTCGCACGCTCACGCCCATCGCGTTTCTTCTCCCCGACGTGTCCGCGCGGGCCCCGCCGGCCGTTCCCAGCACGTGCGTGCACCCACCCTCGCCTCGATCATGCCCACCCCGCATGCGTTAAATGCAATTTGTGCGCATGGCATGTCGGGTGCGATCATACCAGCACTAATGCACCGGATCCCATCAGAACTCCGCAGTTAAGCGTGCTTGGGCGAGAGTAGTACTAAGTTGGGTGACCACTTGGGAAGTCCTCGTGTTGCACCCCTTTTTTATATTTCTTTTGCTCGTTACTTCAATTTCTCCCCGTTCTTTTCTTCCTTTCTTTACAAATGGCAACCTCCCCCGCTCACGCCCATCGCGTTTCTTCTCCCCGACGTGTCCGCGCGGGCCCCGCCGGCCGTTCCCAGCACGTGCGTGCACCCACCCTCGCCTCGATCATGCCCACCCCGCATGCGTTAAATGCAATTTGTGCGCATGGCATGTCGGGTGCGATCATACCAGCACTAATGCACCGGATCCCATTAGAACTCCGCAGTTAAGCGTGCTTGGGCGAGAGTAGTACTAAGTTGGGTGACCACTTGGGAAGTCCTCGTGTTGCACCCCTTTTTTATATTTCTTTTGCTCGTTACTTCAATTTCTCCCCGTTCTTTTCTTCCTTTCTTTACAAATGGCAACCTCCCCCGCTCGCACGCTCACGCCCATCGCGTTTCTTCTCCCCGACGTGTCCGCGCGGGCCCCGCCGGCCGTTCCCAGCACGTGCGTGCACCCACCCTCGCCTCGATCATGCCCACCCCGCATGCGTTAAATGCAATTTGTGCGCATGGCATGTCGGGTGCGATCATACCAGCACTAATGCACCGGATCCCATCAGAACTCCGCGGTTAAGCGTGCTTGGGCGAGAGTAGTACTAAGTTTGGTGACCACTTGGGAAGTCCTCGTGTTGCACCCCTTTTTTATATTTCTTTTGCTCGTTACTTCAATTTCTCCCCGTTCTTTTCTTCCTTTCTTTACAAATGGCAACCTCCCCCGCTCGCACGCTCACGCCCATCGCGTTTCTTCTCCCCGACGTGTCCGCGCGGGCCCCGCCGGCCGTTCCCAGCACGTTCGTGCACCCACCCTCGCCTCGATCATGCCCACCCCGCATGCGTTAAATGCAATTTGTGCGCATGGCATGTCGGGTGCGATCATACCAGCACTAATGCACCGGATCCCATCAGAACTCCGCAGTTAAGCGTGCACTCCGCAGTTAAGCGTGCTTGGGCGAGAGTAGTACTAAGTTGGGTGACCACTTGGGAAGTCCTCGTGTTGCACCCCTTTTTTATATTTCTTTTGCTCGTTACTTCAATTTCTCCCCGTTCTTTTCTTCCTTTCTTTACAAATGGCAACCTCCCCCGCTCGCACGCTCACGCCCATCGCGTTTCTTCTCCCCGACGTGTCCGCGCGGGCCCCGCCGGCCGTTCCCAGCACGTGCGTGCACCCACCCTCGCCTCGATCATGCCCACCCCGCATGCGTTAAATGCAATTTGTGCGCATGGCATGTCGGGTGCGATCATACCAGCACTAATGCACCGGATCCCATCAGAACTCCGCAGTTAAGCGTGCTTGGGCGAGAGTAGTACTAAGTTGGGTGACCACTTGGGAAGTCCTCGTGTTGCACCCCTTTTTTATATTTCTTTTGCTCGTTACTTCAATTTCTCCCCGTTCTTTTCTTCCTTTCTTTACAAATGGCAACCTCCCCCGCTCGCACGCTCACGCCCATCGCGTTTCTTCTCCCCGACGTGTCCGCGCGGGCCCCGCCGGCCGTTCCCAGCACGTGCGTGCACCCACCCTCGCCTCGATCATGCCCACCCCGCATGCGTTAAATGCAATTTGTGCGCATGGCATGTCGGGTGCGATCATACCAGCACTAATGCACCGGATCCCATCAGAACTCCGCAGTTAAGCGTGCTTGGGCGAGAGTAGTACTAAGTTGGGTGACCACTTGGGAAGTCCTCGTGTTGCACCCCTTTTTTATATTTCTTTTGCTCGTTACTTCAATTTCTCCCCGTTCTTTTCTTCCTTTCTTTACAAATGGCAACCTCCCCCGCTCACGCCCATCGCGTTTCTTCTCCCCGACGTGTCCCCATGTGGTAGAAACCCTTAACCGCCCGTAACCACCCTTAACCGCTAGTAACCACCCTTAACCGCTACTAACTACCCTTAACCGCTACTAACTACCTTTAACTGACATACATTGAAATACAAACAGTAAATAAGATTAATTACGGTTAATACAAGATTAAATAAACTAACAAATCATCCCCTTAATCTTGTATTTCGATCTTCACACTCTTACATTCTTCAAATCAATTCTTTCAGTAAATGTCCTAACCATATTCCTTGACAAGCAGCGGACGCCGCCACAATATACTCCGCTTTTAGGGATGAAAGCTGCCGCAATTATCTCCACCTTCCTTCTTCTCTGTCTTCCTTTCAATGGGCAACTGCTTTTCATCGACAGTTTTAATTACCTGTTCTACTTGTCTGGCCAATGGCTTTTCCTCAACAGGTTTAATTACCTGTGCCACTTCAATTGCACTGCCGGAAACAATGGCCTCCTTCAACTTCTCTACTTTCGTTTCTCCGGCGACTGGTTTTTTAATAGCACAGTCATTGTTTCCGTCCTCCTTCTCCTTCTTCTCGCCGTCACAGTCCTTCTCTTTTATCTCCTTTGCTTTCGCTACCTCCGTTGCCACATTCTGGACCTCCGCCACAACGCCATTGCTCTTCTCCTCGGATTCAAACTTCACACCGCCAACGATTTTCTCGCCATCGCTCTTCTTCTCTTCTCGCTTCTCTGTTTTTTTCTCTGATTCAATCTTCACAGAGCCATCGATTTTCTCCTCATCGATCATCTTCTCTGTTTTTTTCACAGACGCAGACTTCACATCTCCACGTCCTTTTATCTCTACAAGTGATCCATCTCCGAACTTCACCGTGTCGGTCACTGACTCATTCAATTTCGAGAACCAACTTCGACAACCAGTCATATGATTGCTGGCTCCCGTATCTAGGAACCAAGTGTTGCTTTTCTTCTCAATTTCTTCCGGGACAACCTTCTCTTCATAAAGAGCCATCTCCGTCAACTCTGGTGAACCGAGAGTTCGGACTTCACAAACTTGTGTTGTAAGTAAGGCTGGCTCATCCTCATCACTTTGCGTCTCAGCCAAGTGCGCCTGATCCTCCCATTTCTTCGATCTACAGTCGGATGCATAATGGCCAATCTTTTGACAATTATAACACCTCACCTTCCGACATTCTGAGGCATAGTGGCCTAGGCCTTGACAATTGTAGCATCTTACCTTGCTCTTGTCAGCCTTCTTCTCTTGATGAAACGAGTCGTTTCCACGACCATGGCCTCTCCCTCTCCAGCGACCACTGCGACCTCGCCCTCGGCTATGGCCTCCATTGTCGCTACGTTCTTTTGCTTTCCATTCTCCTTGAGTCAATAAGACGTGCTCAACATTCTCTTTGTTGCTACCGATCCGTTCCTCATATGCTTTAAGACGGCCGATGACTTCCTCCATGGTCATCACCTTTAAATCGGCAAATTGCTCTATTGCCGATGCGATATGAAGAAACTTAGGAGGTACTGAGCGGAGAAATTTTTTCACCAAGTATGCCTCTTCAAACTTGTCTCCAAAAGTACGTATTTTATTAACGACTTCTGTCAACCTTGCTGCATAATCATCAATAGTCTCGGACTCCTTCATATTCATAATTTCAAACTCAATCTTCAGAGTTTGGATCTTTGCCTCCTTTACACGTTCAGCACCGAGATGAATAGTTTTTAGTGTCTGCCATGCTTCCTTTGCTGTCTCTTTCTCTGCTAACAAAAACAACGTCTCCTCAGGGATTGCTTGATAGATAGCTGCTAAGGCCATTTGATCCTTCCTTTCATCAAGACTATCCAGAGGCTCAGTTGATTCGATTGCGTCCCACACCCCTTGAGCACGCAAATAGACCTTCATCTTCATAGCCCATGCTGAGTAGTTGGTTCTCGATAACGTCGGGTATTGGAGTGATACCAGACCTTCCTTTGTTGCAGTCTTCAACGACTCTCCTCTCTCTCCAGTGTTGTTATTATTTCTCGGCATGATCTTTGGCATGTAACCAAGCTCTGATACCAAATGTTAGACAACACTCAAACAACTAAGAGAGGCAATAAACCAACATTTTTATTCAACTGGTTACAGAATACATATATATAGACAGAATAGCCACATTAACCGCTAGTAACCACCCTTAACCGCCCGTAACCACCCTTAACCGCTAGTAACCACCCTTAACCGCTACTAACTACCCTTAACCGCTACTAACTACCTTTAACTGACATACATTGAAATACAAACAGTAAATAAGATTAATTACGGTTAATACAAGATTAAATAAACTAACATAAGAATCTCCACCATTTCTCAATATTGGATAAAGGTCTCACTTGAGTAGCTTCTGCTCTCTCTCTTGATAGAGTCAGTGGTTGTGATGATTGATTCATACTCTAGTGTAGTGCTTGGGTTCCTACCATCTCTTATATAGGTATGGATAGGGAAGAAGAAGCAGATTATTGCTGGCTTTCGAGCTTTATCATTCAAGATTATTGCTGGTTTTGGTGCCTTATCAGTACATTTTGAGGCATACCCATAGATGGGAGGCACACCACAACATCCTAATGTCTGGCCATGCGACCATACTCCCATGCACTATATAGTACATTCATAAAAGTGAATGAAACACAAAATATGTATATCCTAGAGTTGGGAGGTGCTGGTTTCAAACTTCAAAACAGATGAAAACTTGAAGAAAAACATTGTCAAATCCAATTTGAGAACCAAAACGACCGTATTTTGGGTCGAAGGGTCGGACAAGCCGCCTTCGGCGACTTGCCAGGACATAGCCCTCGAAAAGTTACATGGAATAAAAAAAAAATTCATCAAATTTGATCAACGGAGCTCAAAATTATGGTCTCTGAAAGTTTCGACATAGTTGGAAGTAATTTCTGGAGGTTATAAAAATCCAGATTTTGAAAATTTTTACACTTTTTATGAACATGGGTTTACAGATCATGAAAAAACGTTGGAAAAAGAGTGGTTATTTGTTCCAAACAAATCAGAAACGAATGAGATATGGTCTTCGAAGTGCATAATGCACATTTTTGTTTCATGCACCAAATCTAGGTTATGAAACTTTGTTGTTCTTCTTCACTTAAATTCTTCTTAGCTCTCTCATCCACCTCTTCGTCTTAATCCTTTTCCTAATTTTCTCTTATTTTTATAGCAGCATAACGGTGTCTTTTCCATTTTTCTCCTTTGGTGGCTCTCGTATTTAAGTAAATTCTCTGACTTTTATATTGTTTTCTTCCTGAAGGGTTAAAAAAAGGATAAGACTACCGGTAGAGTTATATAAGTCTTTTTTTTTTTTTTTTTTTGTTAGTAATTATGCACTCATACAAAACATTTTCTTATTATTTTCTCCATGAGTTGTAATTAATAAGCATGATGAAATAGTCAATTGTGGTTCAACATGAAATGAATATCAATTTGCATGAATCGAGCCTAATTCTACACTTAATTGAGTTATTTGGTAAAATTCTAGAACATTTATGCTGAACCATGATGTTGTAGCAAATCTGGAAACAACCCTACTGGCAAATCTAGAAACAAATTGTTGACCCTGATGCTGAAGTAATTTGAAAATCAAACTTTTTAAGCATGACATGAAAATTTTAATCCACCTGGGTCATTGACTACCCAATTAAAACCATTCTAGGTGGACAACTTATCCTTTCTCAGTTCTAAATGGGAAGAAATAAATAATATAAAAGGAAAAGATGACCTGAAAAAGGAGGAGAGCCACTAAATAGAAAACATGGAATAGACAACCGAGGGTTTTGCTGTTGTGAAACCAAAGAGAAAGAAGAAGAAGAAGAACCCTAATACAACAACGGTTGACAATAGAAGGAAAAGAAAACCAAGAAGGATAGATTAGAGTAAAGAGGTGGACATGGGAACTCAAAGGAGAGGAACTTCCATTGAAGGACAACAATAAAGCTTGATAACTCTCTAATTCCTTACCCTCTTTTCTTATTTTATCAATTTTATCCATGCTGCAAAAGTATACTCCCGGCCTACTCATGTAATCGAGCATGGGAGGCTTCCTCTTCGAGAAGATCTGTCTTACGAGGAGAAGCCTAGCTGAATTTTGGCTCGAGACACTAGGCGGTTGCGTAACAAAGATATTCCCTCGGTAAAGGTCTCATGGGGTAACCGCCGTGAGGAAGAGGCAACCTGGGAACGAGAAGAGGACGTGAGGAAAGCTTATCCCGAACTCTTCCAAGAGATAGCTACTTTCGGGGGCGAAAGTTCCTAAGGAGGAGAATTTGTAACGCTAAAAAAAAAAAAAAAAAAGGCGGGGGGCTAAGTCAACTGACGGGCAAAAAGGTCATTTTGCCCCTCCAGCCCTAATAGGGGTCCAAGGAGAACCCCGTCAGATTCCTTGCAAAAGAAAGAAGGGGTTAGAGAGAAATCAGAGAGGAGTCAGCCGGGAAGATTAACGGACCACCGCCGGAATCCATCTCCAGACGAGACTCGTACAAGGATTGAGAGGCTAGCAAGGCCGACGCTCCGTCAAAACCTAAGAACATTTCGCGAGGTAAGGTTTCTGAACGACATTGCTCAGATCTAAGTTTTTCCCTACGTCAATCGATCCTAAAATGCTAAAATCTTCACCTAGAAACAACTCATGCACGGTCTGTGAAGAAGTTTGGCCGAGACCTCAACCCAAAGGCAGAGATCCGAGAGTCATCCGAGAATAGTGAGCGAACTTCCGACTTTCTTAAATCATCCGATAGTCAAGAAAAACTTACAGAAAAAATACTAGGACGTAGCCTGTAACACGATCTAGAACTTTGCCGAAGGAATCATATCGATCCGATCTACGGATCGATAGTTATGAATATCGGAAAAAAAATAGACTGAGTTTCGATTTTGAGAGGACAGAGAAGAAAGAAGAAAGAAAAAAAAAAACGGCCGGCGAGCGGCGGAGGGCGGCGACAGGCGCCAGACACGCGTCGACCATCGGCTAGAGCAACGAAGCTCCAGCGAGGTGTCGAGACATGTCACCTGCAAGCCGGGGCGAACCACAACGTGAGCCGAGCCGACCGGACCGGCCCGGGCCGGCCGACCGCGACTACGCGGGAAGTGAGCGCGCGTGGCAGGCGCGCGTGCAGCCTGCGACTGGCGCCTTCCCGCGCGCGTGGAATGGCCAATTTTGCCCGGTTGTTTTCTGTTTGCCTGATTTTTGTCCTAGTAGCAGTTCTAATACTGTTTTTAAGTGAATAGGGACCTAATTTAAAGAAATCAGTATTTTTGGACACCTCACGGGCAAAGAAACGCTAGCAAAAAGGGCATGCGTTAACCAGGTAAGTCACCACACGGTATTTAGGAAGAAATACTTGTAGGATTCGCTCGGATTGCATGCATGCTAGTAGTTCTGCTTCAGATTAGCTCTCCATGTAAACTATTAGTCAGATTAACTGTTGTGTTTGTATTGGGTAAATTACATGAGTGTTGCTGTATGCTTTAAGCTTCCGCTGTATATATGCATGCGTTAATTTATGTTAGAATTGTGTATGCCGGGTTTCGGATGCTTGATGGACGAATTCGCCCCATTGAGCGTGAACTTCGTGCTCTGGGTGCTTTATGGAGGTCATCGCCCCGTTGAGCCGGTATGCCTAGTTTGCATGAATTACATACTATGATGTTAGAAGAAGATTGCATGCACCCTCTGTTAATTGCTAGGGCCCATTTCTATGATAAGATTAGGGAATTTCTGTTAGGAGCGATATGCCACTCTAGTCAGGCTTAATTTTTCCCTGGAAATTTAGCGGTTTACCACGGAAAGAAGGTCCCCAGAGTGTTCATAGATTGCTAGCGTGTGAACGGTATCTATAGCTTTGTGGGAGAACCAAGGGGTCCCTGATTAGTCCTTACTGCTCATAGCCATTTCGCATGGGAAATGTGTCCCCACGTCGTACAGCCCATTAGCTGCATGGGAACGGGTTGGGTCGCGCCCCCCATAGGGGGACTAAATGGGCGTAGGGGTACTCAACCATGTAGTCCCAGATAGCCATGTAGAGGTAGCACCTCATAGAGAGATACCGGCCATAATAACTTGGCATAAAGAACCTCTAGGCCTTTAATGAAAGGACGACAAACCGGTGAAACCCAAGGGGCAAGCCCCAAGGGACTAAGACTAGAACCAGATGTCCTAGAACCGAGTTAGGAAACCGTGGGAATATGTAAATTAAGATGCGAAGAGAGCCTACAAGTAGGTGGCTTACTGAGTATAATTTTTATACTCATTCTTTTCTACCTTCCTTATTGTCAGGTGCCGGTCGAGGTGGAGGAGCGTTGGAGAGCTGTGCGGTCACAGAGGAGGTCGTTCTGGAGCGTCAGTCCCTTGTCGGTCTTTAGAGTCTTTTGTATTTTTTCTTAATAATTGTATTTCCCGTTGGAAATATTTGGTTTTAATTTTGTATTCGTAATTTCTTTTTTATTAATTTGAAACAAAACTTTTCTCTATTTTGTTTTAATTGAATGACATTTTTACCTTTTACTTTACTATTTATTCCTTTTTGTTTGTTTTCGATTTCATCTTTTTAGTCACGACTCGGCTTTTCGAATCCTCGAAAATCGGGTCGTGACATTTCCCAAACAAGTTTCAAAAGATTTTACAGAAATCAAGAAATCATCCATGAATATCTCCATGAATATCTCCATGAATGTTCCTACCATGACTATAAAGATGGTTATCATACATCGTTGAAATTTTCCTAGAGAATTACATAGTCCAAAGAACATCCTTCTAAAGGCCAAAATTCCATATGGGCATATAAGTGTAGTCTTCTCTTGATCTTCTAGACTAATTATAATTTGGTTGTATCCCAAATAACCATCTAAGAAGCAGTAATGTGACTTTCTAACAAGTCTATCAAGCATTTGATCCATGAATGGGAAAAATGGTCATTGAATGTAGTTTTGTTCAATCTTTTGTAATCCACAGACTCTTTATTCATTCACTATTCTAGTGAGGATCAACTTATTGTTTTCATTTGTCATTACTGCTATCCCTCCTTTCTTAAGATCACATTAAATAGGACTGACTTATCTGCGGTTTACAATTGGATATATTATTCCAACATCTAACCACTTAATAATCTCTTGTAGTAACAACCTCTTTCATCATTTGATTTAATTGTCTTTGTTGATCAATGGATTTAAATTGACCTCCCTCCATTTGAATCTGCATACATAGTGAAGGAATAATTTCTTTTATATCCATCAATGTCCAACCTATTGTCCCCTTGTGCTTCTCTAACGTTCCTAGGAGCATATCCTCTTAGGTCAAGGATAATGTTGCTGAGATGATGATGGGTAGTGTCTCCTTGTCACCTAAATACAAATATTTAACGTTTGGAGGTAGTGGTTTCAAATCCAGATGTGGTGGTCTAATCCCAAAATTAAAAAAAAAATAAAAAAATAAATCGGCCCAAGCCCATGGAAGGGCAAATGTATCATTTTGCCCCTCCACCTACTACGGGGTCCAAGTGGAACCCTAGAGGCCACAAAAAGAAAAAAAAAAGGGAAGACTGGGAGAGGGTTTGGGAAAATCGAGGAGCCGTTGCCGAGACTTCATCTAGAATTGAGGTGAGTTCTTGAATGTTTTCCAGACCCAAGACTAACCTTTACGAATCGGGACCTAATGTTTTAATACGTTCATCTAGGGAAGCTGACTTCTTGAAGAAACTTGGTAGAAAATCGAGAATCGTCCGAAACGGTAAGCGAACTTCTGTGGCTCATATCTCATTCTATGTTGAGGCTAAAATCACGAAAAAAAATACCAAGACGTAGCCCTCAACACGATCTAGAACTTTACCGGAAGAACCATATCGAACCGAGCTCTAGGTCAAAAAATATGAAAACCAAAAAACGGTGGATCGGAAAAGGATTGTGGATTGCAGGAGAGAGAAAAGAAAAAGAAAAAGAGAAAAAAGGGCAGCGGGCGGCGGAGCACGACTCGACAAGGGACAGAGCGGGACTTGGCAGGCGTCGATATGATGGTGTTGTTAACACATGCAGAAGCAATTTGGATCTTAGCCACTCTAAGTACATCAATTATAATAAATTAGCTAGCATGTTCAAAAGCATTAAAACTCAATGGTGTTTGAATACTAACCTTTTGTAGGTTAAATTCCTTTTTCCTCACGAACCGGTTTCGAACCACCACTAGTGTCTTCCCTACTATTCTCCGACCTTAGAACGGGATTGTGGAATCCAATGAATGACTAAATTTGAAAGGAATTTAATATACGTAAAAATAGAGTTTTGAGAGAATTTCTCAAAGTTTTTCGAGAAGACACATGCACCTTGATTACCCTATATATAGAGTGATATTTGTACGTTCATGTAAATTTGAGATTACCAAATTTTGCCACTTAAAATTCCACTAAAATTTGGGATTATGTTCCACTCAAATTTGTGGGGTTTATTCCACTCAAATTTGGGATTATGTTCCACGCAAGCATACAAGTTTGAATTAACAAAATTTTGATATTCAAAGTTCCACTCAAATTTGTGGGGTTTATTCGACAAACATGCAAGTTTGGTTATACCAAATTTTAATACTGAAAATTTTACTCAAATTTGTAAAATAATGGAGCAAACATGCAAGTTTGGTTAAACCATATATTGACACTCAATATTCCACCAACTCAAATATGGATTTTTTCACTCAGAGAATATTTTGACTTTCTTTATTTTAATTTAATAATTAATTTAAATAATTAATTTCAAATCAAAATAATATTAAAGAATTTAATTAATATTTATGCATCCCAATCCATTCATATATTGATTTTGAATCCCTATTCATAATTAAAATATTTAAATCTTATTTAAATATCTTCAATTCTCTCATTTTGTTTAATTCGTAATTAAATCAAAATGCGGTATATATTTAACGCATATTCCCTAATTTGAGTTCGAACACTTTAAACTCACTCGTCACACTGTTCTAAGGTTTAGTCCGATGTGAGCTAGCAAGGGGACCTAATGGACATACAAATCATGGGCTCCAACGATCCGAGATTAACCGGCTAAACTCCCTTTTAACCAACATTCGTTAACTACTAGGACACTCCACTATAGCCTAGTAGTTGCACTCCCCTCACTATAGATATATTCCTGTCCATTTGATATAACCATGATTAGTAAGTCGATCCTTCACAGGTTGTTCGTAACCAAAGCTAGGTCAATTTACCGTTTTTACCCCTAAAGTTACGTCTTGTTCCTTAAGTCCACTCATCCTTTAATGAACAATTGGTTTCTGGTCCAACCACCAAACCGAATCCCTCTCGGGCCAATGAGAGGGTGGAGCCCATTGTTCAAGACTTGGAGTCAGTACTTAAGGGAACAACCTCTCTACTATCCCTAAAAGCGGGTAGGAGTGAATTCCATCTTCCACCCTATGTCCCCAGCTATTCACCCAGTCTTACTCCTAAAATGGGAGGCTTATTGAGTCGGCGAACTCAGGCCACTCTCACCCATGCAAATCTAAGAAATGTTGGGTTTTATGTCCTAAAACTCATAGTTTGTAAACAAAAACATATTCTATTTTCAATAAAGTTATTATTGTTGTTTATTCAGTAAAGATTGTTATTGAATAAAGTGAACTTTACGATCATTAATCTAAATCCAATAAACTAAGAACACTCTGGCTATAGTATGATTACTTGAACTATATGTAGAGACATAAGAGTGAATCAAGTTCAAGTATATAGTCAAAATGATCTATAGTATAAGGATAAGACTGAGTACCTTATTCTAGTGACACTATGGATGCGGCCAACTTTAGTATATGATATAAACAATGTGATCGCTAAATTGTACATGTGGAGACATGTGAGTGGGGGCGTCCTATGAAATGAGTATTGCATAAGATCGGACCATGAAGAAAACCACTCTCACTTTATAATGTCGTTTACTGTTCAGACTAATTTTCTTTTCATTCGATAACCTAGGTAACTCGGTTTTAATCCTGAGCTAACCATGAACTCCTGTTTATTCGGAATTATCCTTAGATTTGCATGGGTGAGAGTGACTCTAGTTCGCCGACTCAATAGGCCTCCCATTTCAGGGGTAAGACTGGGTGAATGGCTGGGAACGTGGGGTGCAAGATGGAATTCACTCCTACCCACTTTTAGGGATAGAAGAGAGGTAGTTCCCTTAAGCACTGACTCCAGGTCTTGAACAAGGGGCCCCACCCTCTCATTGGCCTGAGAGGGATTCGGTTTACTCGTTGGACCACAAACCAATTGTTCATTAGAGGATCAGTGAGACATAAGGAACAAGAAGTAACTTTAGGGGTAAAACGGTAAATTGACCCAACTCTAGTTACGAACAACCTGTGAAGGATCGACTTACTAATCATGGTTATATCAAATGGACAGAAATATATCTATAGTGAGGGGAGTGCAACTACTAGGCTATAGTGGAGTGTCCTAGTAGTTAACGAATGTTGGTTAAAAGGTTAATGAGTTTAGCCGGTTAATCTCGGATCGTTAGAGCCCATGATTTGTAGGTCCATTAGGTCCCCTTGCTAGCTCACATCGGACTAATCTTAGAACAGTGTGACGAGTGCGTTCGAAGTGTTCGAATTCAAATTATGGAATATGCGCTACATATATACGATATATTTAACCGCATTTTTGTTTTTTTACGAATTAAACAAAAAGAGAGAATCTAAGATATTTAAATAAGATTTAAATATCTTAATCAATTATGTGTCGGACTTGATTGGGATTGGCATTTGAATCAATATTAAATATTAATTAAATAGTTTAATTAATCATTTAATGTTACTTTAATTTGATTATTCAAAATAATTGTTGAATTAAAATGAAGAAAGTCAAAATGTTGACTTCATTTAATGGAAAAATTTGTTTTAACCAAACTTGCATGCTTCCCAAATAAACCCCACGAGTTTGAGTGAAATTTTGAGTGTCAAAATTTGGTGATCTTAAATTTGCATGAACATGCAAACATGACTCTTTAAATAGAGTGATCATGGAACATGGAATGTCTTCTTCTTCTTGGTGAAAAACCTTGAGAAAAACTCTCACAAACACTCTCTTCATATATACAAAATCCCTTCCAAGTTTAGTCACTCACCGGATTCCACAATCCCGTTCTAAGGCTGGAGGATAGTGGAGAAGACACTAGTGGTGGTTCAAAACCGGTTCGTGAAGAAAAGGGAGTTTGAACTACAAATGGTTAGTATTCAAACTCATCAAGTTTTAATACTTATGAACATGCTAGTTATTTACTATAATTGATGTCTAAAAGTGCCTAAGATCCAAATTGCTTCCGCATGTGTTATATTAACACCATCATTGGGAAGCGTCGTAATTGTATGGGCCTGAAATTTTCTCGGCTGCCCAGTCTCTCCGGCACTCGATCAGATGCTCATTTTGTTGATTGAGCCGGGTATCTTCCATCCCCTTTTGGGCCGAAAAGTTTTAATATCTAAAAAAAAAAATCATTTTTAAATAGAAAAGTGGCAAACATTACAATAAACAAAATGACAAGAATCTAGCACCAAAAATATATTTTATATCTGTTCAAGATTTTAGGAAGAAATTCTGATCCAGAAAGTTGTGATACAAGAGACCTGGAAATATTGGTAGTTTGTAAAGATATGCAAACCATACTCGAATACACACTCTGTCAAAACAATCCACCGTTTGAAGTTGCTCGAGATAGGCCTACGAATGCTGGTCGACCCTCACGAAAGCAAAAGATGATGATTGCTTCGGATAGCATGTAGGACAACACTGAATCCATGTGGTTCGTGAATATGTTTCCAACTCCGATGGAAATCTGAGCTACAAACCACGATTATACTGCACGAAAAATAGCTTGAAATCGCTTACGTTGCCATTTTTAGTTATGTCTGTTTCGATGACGTCGATTTCGAAGTTCCATCAATACCTATGTTTCCCATTCCAATCTCCATAGCTTCTCTCTCGTCCTTCTCGCTTCTTTTCGTTGAAGAGTCCTAATCTTCATGCTGATTTTGATGTGTTTGATAAAGAAGATTCAAGAATTCTTGGGATAAAACTCAACTACGGATGGTTGAGACATTGTGCTGCTCTTGGTGTCTTTTTAGGTGAAAATCCAATAAAGGAACAAGAAAGTCAACCAAGTCATTAGCATCTTGCTCGCTGAAATCATACTTCTCAGTCAGCACCTTATTAAAAGGCCAAAAGCGCAATTGACGAATATGCATCAATTCACCATATTTGTTGAAGTAGATATTTGTTGAAGTAGTCCCTTGAATAGCGGCCGCCTAATGTAATCTGTGCTGGATATTTTAAGAAACAGCAAAATATAAATAAGGGAAAATTTTTCAAATATATAAAATAAAGACAACATGGTATTTATAAGTAGGTTAACATTACCTTGCGAGGCATCACTCCAGAAGCTCCACCATCAATGCGAAATGATCCTGGAAATAAAATAAATAGTAGGAATTACAACTTCCAGAAGAGAAGGTCCATGTAATAAGCTGATACTCATAGTAAAGTCTTGTTTTGTTGTTCCCAAAACACGTATACCAGTGATGTCGACACGATATACATATAGTTATTTAAAAAAAAAATAAGAAACAAGTACAATATGTATACTACCACTATACTATAAGCTAAGGGGAATATGATTACTGATATAATAGCCACATTGTGTTAAAAAAAAAAAACGAAAAGAAAGGCATGTTAAAAGAAAAATTCTTTATATTTTCCAACACACAGCCTTTTCAAATTATTCACCTAGCATTATAGTGTATGACATGGTTGAAATTAAATTGAGCCTTCTCAACCAGTTAACCAAACAAAAAACAACCAACCAAATATTTCAGTATCAGGTAAACTTCAACATTATGCTGCTCTTACAATTACAGTAGAAGAAATATATCAAAGAATAAAATTATAACTCATTGAGAACTCAAACAAACAACAATAACAAAATAATAATAATAATAATAACTTTTCAGCATGGTTTTCAAACGATTAAAAATGTGAGACTTTACTACTATGAGTAGAAATAATGCTCCCCAAGGGGAGGTGAGACTCGATTAACAAATGTTACACGTTAAGAATTAATGATCATACTGATAAAAAAAAAAAAGAAAAACAAAAAAAAAAAGTCTCTGAACGTACCTCATCCCTTTTATAGTTGTCACCACTGTGTAGATCAAAGAGAACATCACCAGTGACCAACTCAAAACAAATGCAAGCAAATGACCACATATCTTCTAGAGTCGAATATTTAGATCCAAGAAAAACTTTGGGACACCTATACTGCCGCATCTGAATATCATTAGAAAATTGCTTGTAGATAAGAGAAACTTCAAGAATGGGCAACTAGTGTCAAATTACTGCCATGTAAATTGCTACGAGTGTCTTATCAATGCCACTCCAATCACCATTGGCATGTAAGATGAATATCTAATGTCTAACGACATCCTTAATGCTAATTACATTATTAGGAAACTAAATTTTTCTGAATTACCGAGGTATGAGAAATAGTGATCAATTTCATGTGCGATTGTATATCCTCAATCCAAAAGTTATCTGGTCACTGATTACTGTGTCTTAATTTGGTTAAACTAAACCTAGAGCTTAACAAACCTTCGTACTAACCTTTTTCTACATTAATGTTAACATTGATGGACATTGTTTGTTTTCCTCGTTGAACTTGAATTCATTACCAGTTATAGTCAAGAAAACACAAATTTGATCACTAGGCATTGTGATTAAGGGTCATTAACTTTAACCAAGAAGTCTTAGGTCCAAAACTTGCTACCTGCTTGGAAGACTAACATTCTTTGATTGGGAGCTTCCAAATGTTGTAAAGTTAAACGATAGTAAGCTACTTTGGAGTTTGTGAAAGTGTAAAAGGTCAGGATTTGGATACTACAAAAAGTTTGAGGAAGAAAAATTCCCAAATTCCCTTGATTCAGAAGGAGAGTCGTGTATTGTTTCCTTCAGTGTCAACCTTGAATTTTTGCCAATTGTTTTTCACTCAAGTTCACTGGCAACTTGACTTGCTTGTCCATTCTATAATGATGGCCTATCCCTTTTGATGATAGCAATAATATTTTGACTTCTTTGAATTAGGGAAAGATTCTTCTCTAGATTGGATAATTTTGTTCAAGATCAAGCAAGTAGCCGACATTCTGACACCACATATAACAGTGATGATGGTGATTCTCTAAATGACCTGAATCGTACAAGAAGTTTTGAGGTCCTAGATGATCTTCCTAGACGTTCTGGGCCAATTAACGTGGAAAGTAAAAACGCAGGCTCTTATAGCATCAGTCTAATTGAAATAAGCTATTATGTAGAAGAAATTATTACTGAAGTCAGATATTATTTAGAAGGAATTACTGCTGAAGGTAGGGAAGCATCTCTTCATGCGGTAGAAAGTACACAAGAACAAGTTGCAGAGAATGGTTTAGCCAGCCAAACAGCTGATATCAACTCGATGAAGATGAGATTCAGGACAACGTATGAGAAGAATTTTACAAGAAACTGTTGCAAATTTTTTATACCGTGAAGTTCCTCAAATTTATGTCGAGGATCATACTAGCATACTGGATGTCGAATCTTCCATTCAGCAAATTGATACCCGTGAGGAAAATGATGATATGGGAGTATTATCAAATCATTCAAGAAGTTTTCAAGACAATGATCTTGAAAATGTAGGATCCGCTGGAATCTACTTCTCACGAGGAACTGAATGAAGAACTAGGTATGGGAGTTGAGCCAAATGATTGGCAAGCATCATCTGGTTCTCAACGGGATGAATGGAAAAATAACATTGAAGAAGATATAAACGAAACTCAGTTGGAAAACATCACTACTAATTGGTCTCGCAAATTCTTGAGTACAACACATAGAGGAGATATTCATCTGCAAAATTCCCCTAGAGCTTCACATGAAAATGTTATCTTTGTGGAGGATGTGCCTAATTTGTTAGAGGGCTCTCCAAATCGGAAGGATACATCCAACCGAAGGTCGGAGACCTTTTATTTTCCTGAAGAGAAGAATGTGCATAATGGGGAAATCAGAGAACTTTTAAACATGTATCTAAAACTTTATATAACAACATGCCTTGCTGAATTCAGACTAAATGATGAATTTACATGTGGACTATTTTTCTTTATTATACAGGAGAAGTGTCTCAGCTCTTCTTAGTAGTGGTTTCTGTTAAAGATCACGTGTTTGTTTAGATTGGTGTCAGTTAGTATTTGATTAAATCTCTTTATAGTTAGGAGTTGATTTAGTTTTCATTTTATTTAGTTTTTTATTTGTTTACTAGTTTGTTACCTGATTTTCTACAGATTTTTGGGTAGATTTTCTAAATATCTATATGTATTTTATATATATAGAAAGCCGTCTTGAACTTCATAATACAACCTTCTCATCAACCATTCAATCACTAACTCTTACACTAACAAATTGGTATCAGAGTCATCTTCTTAAGGGATATGTGAAATCAAAATGGGAGGAGAATCCAGTTTGTCAGCGGTTGCACCACCAGTCTTCGATGAAGACAATTATCAAATGTGGGCAGTTCGTATGGAGACTTATCTGGAGGCTTTGGATCTTTGGGAAACAATAGAAGAGGATTACGAGGTCCCTCCACTTCCAGCCAATCCTACTGTAGCACAAATCAAAGCACAAAAGGAAAAGAAGATAAGAAAATCAAAGGAAAAAACTTGCCTATTTGCAGCGGTATCTCAAATGATCTTCATACGAATAATGTCCCTCAAAACAGCAAAGAAAATCTGGGATTACCTCAAGGCTGAATAAGAAGGAGATGAGAGGATTCAAGGAATAAAAGTCCTGAATTTGATAGGGATTTCGAGTTGTAGAAGATGAAGAAGTTAGAGTCTGTGAAAGAGTACTCTGATAGACTTCTAAGCATTGCCAATAGGTGAGATTGCTTGGTTCTGTGTCAAATGATTCCAGGATCGTTGAAAAGCTGCTGGTGACTGTTCCAGGGAAGTTTGAAGCCACTATTACTACTCTGGAGAACACCAAAGACCTGTCAAAGATTTCTCTTACAGAGCTCTTGAATGCTTTACAAGTACAAGAGCAAAAGAGGTCTATGAGGCAAGAAGGGGTGATTGAAGGTATCTTACCTGTTAAACATCAAGACAACAAGTATAAAAATAAGAAAATTTTCAAAAACCAATCGACGAAGGGAGATTCATTTCCCAATTATCATAAGACAAAAGGAGGCTCTAAAAAAATCCTATCCACCTTGCCGCCATTGTAAGAAGAAAGGTCATCCACCATACAAGTGTTGGAGAAGACCTGACGCCTTCTGCTCCAAATGCAATCAACTTGAATATGAAGCTGTGATTTGCAAAGTCAAAGGTCAGGTGAAAGAAGAAGATACATAAGAGGTCGATCATGAAGAAGAAGATCAATTGTTTGTGGTGGTGAGGCCCGCGCGGACACGTCGGGGAGAAGAAATGCTATGAGCGTGAGCATGCGAGCGGGGGCGGTTGCCATTTGTAAAGAAAGGAAGAAAAGAACGGGGAGAAATTGAAATAACGAGTAAAAGAAATAAAAAAGGAGTGCACCACTCTCACCCAAGCACGCATAACTACGGAGTTCTGATGGGATCTGGTGCATTAGTGCTGGTATGATCGCACCCAACATGCAATGCGCACAAATTGCATTTAACGCATACGGGGAGGCATGATCGAGGCGACGGTGAGTGCACGTACATGCTCGAAATAGTCAGCGGGGACCACATAGACACGTCGGGGAGAAGAAACGCGATGAGCGTGAGCATGCGAGTGGGGGGTGCAACACGAGGACTTACCAAGTGGTCACCCAACTTAGTACTATTCTCGCCCAAGCACGCTTAGTTGCGGAGTTCTTATGAGATCTCGTGCATTAGTGTTGATATGATCACACTGAACTTGCAATATGCACAAATTGCATTTAACACATGCGGGCGACATGATCGAGGTGACGGTGGGTGCACGCATGTGCTCGAAACGACGGTGGGGCCCCTGCAGACATGTCGGAGAGAAGAAACGCGATGCGCGTGAGCGTGCGAGCGGGGGTGATTGTCATTTGTAAAGAAAAAGAAAGAAAAGAACGGGGAGAAATTAAATCACCCAACTTAGAAATACTCTCGCCCAAGCACACTTAACTGCAAAGTTCTGATGGGATCCGGTGCATTAGTGCTGGTATGATCACACTTGACATGAAATATGCACAAATTGCATTTGATGCATGCGGGGCGACATGATCGAGGCGACGGTGGGTGCACGCACGTGCTCGGAATGGCCAATGGGACCTGCGCGGACACGTCAGGGTGAAGAAACGCGATGGGCGTGAGCATGCGAGCGGGGGCAGTTGCCATTGAGAACTTCCCAAAGTGGTCACCCAACTTAGTACTACCCTAGCCCAAGCGCACATAATTGCAGAGTTCTGATGGGATCCAATGCATTAGTGCTGGTATAATCGCACCCGACATGCAATGCGCACAAATTTCATTTAACACTTGCGGGGCGACATGATCATGGCGACAGTGGGTGCACGCACGTGCTCGAAACGGCCGGCAGGGAGAAGAAACGTGATGGGCGTGAGCATGCGAGCAGGGGCGGTTGCCATTTGTAAAGAAAGTAAAAAAAGAACGGGGAGAAATTGAAATAACGAGTAAAAGAAATAAAAAAGGGGCGCAACACGAGTACTTTCCAAGTGGTCACCCAGATTAGTACTACTCTCGCCCAAGCACGCTTAACTACAGATTTTGATGTGATCCGGTGCATTAGTGCTGGTATGATCGCATCCGATATGCAATGCGCACAAATTGCATTTAACGCATGTGGGGCGGCATGATCGAGGCGATGGTGGGTGCACACACGTGCTAAGGAGAATGAAGCATTTCTTATAAAGGTGTGGAAACGAATCGCTAGTAGATGTGTTTTAAAACTGTGAGACTGATGACGATGCGTAACGGGCCAAAACAAAACAAGATCTACCAGCGATGGCCTTGGGTTGTTACAAATGATATTAGAGCTAGACGCTGAGTAGCGTGCTAGTGAGGACACTTGGCCTCCAAGAGGGGTGGATTGTGAGATCCCACATCGGTTGGAGAGGTGAACGAAACATTTCATCATGCCTGTATAAATTAGGGCCTAATCAGGTTTTCCAACCTTCTTGCATATGTAGCAAAGTACATTCAACATATCATGTTAGAGTCCCAACATTAAATTCAGTATAATAGAAGTCCAAAAACATGCAATTGAGCCAAATCATTAAATATTCCATTTCCTACACTTAGTTGTCCAATTTCATGTTGATTACTTAGTTTAACCCTCCTGCCATGTCACTCATCCCAATGTCAAGTATTTGTGAGGTGTGACCACTAACGGCTCCCAACTATTAAGCAGCTAGGACATTATAAGAAATATCGCTTGATATTGGTCAACTGTTAGGGTGACTCACTAATAGACCAAATAATACGTCTGAACTAAGAGAGGGGGCGATCCCCGTGCTTGCCAAGCTACTACCCTCATGTAATGCTTCACCCTTGTAGACGAGTTTCCGATCAAGGGATAGTTGGATCCCTTAGTCGTACGCAAGTAAGGTCTTTATATGGTGCATTGTACTTCAAGGTACAACTTGGTACTCTAGCTCCTAGGTGCCCACTATGGATGACTGCGGATCTATATTCCTATTATAGGTTCACTAATAGAAGCTACTATCTTGACTGTTAGTCCCCACATGGCCGTACAACTTGCGAGAAGTGACCCCTATATCTATCATCACCATAGAGACCTCTATCCCTCCTTGTAAATGAATTCATGATTAGGAGTGAGCTGGCGAGCCCACTAATTGTTCTTGTATGGTAAGTTGTTGATCTACTCAACTAGATGCTAATGTTGGGTTTTATGTCCTAAAACAAATAGTTTGTAAACAAAAAACATATTCTATTTTCAATAAAGTTATTATTGTTGTTATTCAGTAAAGATTGTTATCGAATAAAGTGAACTTTACGATCATTAATCTAAATCCAATAAACTAAGAACACTCTGGCTATAGTATAATTACTTGAACTATATGTAGAGACATAAGAGTGAATCAAGTTCAAGTATATAGTCAAAATGATCTATAGTATAAGGATAAGGCTGAGTACCTTATTCTGGGGACACTATGGATGCGGCCCACTTTTGTATATGATATAAACAATGTGATCACTAAATTCTACATGTGGAGACATGTGAGTGGGGGCGTCCTATGCAATGAGTATTGCATAAGATCGGACCATGAAGAAAACCACTCTCACTTTATAATGTCGTTTACTGTTGAGACTGATTTTCTTTTCATTCGATAACCTAGGTAACTCGGCTTTAATCCTGAGCTAACCATGAACTTCTATTTATTCGGAATTATCCTTAGATTTGCACGGGTGAGAGTGGCTCTAGTTCGCCGTCTCAATAAGCCTCCCATTTCAAGGGTAAGACTGGGTGAATGACTAGGGACGTGGGGTGCAAGACGGAATTCGCTCCTACCCACTTTTAGGGATAGAAGAGAGGTAGTTCCCTTAAGCACTGACTCCAGGTCTTGAACAAGGGGCCCCACCCTCAAATTAGCTTGAGAGGGATTCGGTTTACTGGTTGGACCACAAAACAATTGTTCATTAGAGGATCAGTGAGACATAAGGAACAATAAGTAACTTTAGGGGTAAAACGGTAAATTGACCCAGCTCTAGTTACGAACAACCTGTGAAGGATCGACTTACTAATCATGGTTATATCAAATGGACAGAAATATATCTATAGTGAGGGGAGTGCAACTACTAGGCTATAGTGGAGTGTTCTAGTAGTTAACGAATGTTGGTTAACAAGGTTAATGAGCTTAACCGGTTAATCTTGGATCGTTGGAGCCCATGATCTATTGGTCCATGAGGTTCCTCTGCTAGCTCATATCGGACTAAACCATAGAACAGTGTGAAGAGTGAGTTCGAAGTGTTCGAATTCAAATTAGGGAATATGTGCTACATATATACTATTTAACCGCATTTTTGTTTTATTTACGAATTAAACAAAAAGAAAGAATCTGAGATTTATAAGATTTAAATATCTTAATCAATTATGTGTCGGAATTGATTGGGATTGGCATTTGAATTAATATTAAATATTAATTAAATAGTTTAATTAATCATTTAATGTTACTTTAATTTGAAATTCATTATTCAAATTAATTGTTGAATTAAAATGAAGAAAGTCAAAATGTTGACTTCATTTAATGAATCCATGTTAGTGGAATTTGGAGGTGTCAAAATTTGGTTTAACCAAACTTGCATGCTTGCCAAATAAACCCCACAAGTTTTAGTGGAATTTTGAGTGTCAAAATTTGGTTAACTCAAACATGCATGCTTGCCACATAATCCCAAACATTTGAGTGGAATTTTAAGTGACAAAATTTGGTGATCTCAAATTTGCATGAACATGCAAACATGACTCTTTAAATAGAGTGATCATGGTACATGGAAGGTCTTCTTGTTCTTGGTGAAAAACCTTGAGAAAAACCTCTCACCAACACTCTCTTCACATATACAAAATCCCTCCCAAGTTTAGTCACTCACCGGATTCCACAATCCCGTTCTAAGGCCGGAGGATAGTGGAGAAGACACTAGTGGTGGTTCGAAACTGGTTTGTGAGGAAAAAGGAGTTTAAACTACAAAAGGTTAGTATATAAACTCATTAAGTTTTAATACTTATGAACATGCTAGTTATTTACTATAATTGATGTTCTAAAAGTGCCTAAGATCCAAATTTCTTCCGCATGTGTTATGTTAACACCATCGATTGGTATCAGAGCAAGTTTTCGGCACTTTATTTACATTAATTTGATCATGGTGGGTACCATTTCATGAATGAAATTTGTGGTTGCTAAAGTGGATGGTTTTGGTTTTGGTTTTGGCATTTTTTTATGCTTCCATTTGATACAATTATTGTAATAAGCCTAATGTGTATGGGCTTTAATGAATGAAGAAAGGTCTGTAATTTTTATGGAGTCATTAGAGTCCATTTTAGGTTGTAATTGATCGAAAATGGAAGAGATACCAAGCTGAACCGAAGAAGATGGAAGAGGCGGTTCGGATGTTTTTTCTACCGTTGGGGTCCGATTCAACGTTTTTAAGGGTTGGTTCGCCCAGTTTGTGATCCTCGAGAGCGACTCAAGTTAATTTTAATTATTAGTGTAATAATTTAGTTAAATGCTTGCTTTAAAATGCCAAAACCAACCCACTTTGGTGTGTTTAATTAATTATGCATTATGAATGTATGTTTTAATTAAATAGAAAATTTATATGCATAAAGTATGTCATATAGATTTAAAATCCCACCATAGGCTAAGCATGTTTCATGCATTCCAAGTATGTTATAAGTGTTATAATGTATAGTATGCATGTTTAGGGTTCCATGAGTGATAGATATAAATTGTTATATTATTGCATGGAATGAATGATTATATAATTGTTATATAAAGCATGTTAGATGCATGTTATAGGTTATTTTCAACGTCATAAAACGAGATAGACGTTAAAATCTATAATAAAGATAAGTGCATGCTCACTTATGGTTAAGAACCGAGCACGATCAATTTTAATAGTTAAAATAGGTCGATGTCTTACAAAATTGCGGTTACGAGAAAGCTCACCTGGGACGATCTTGTCTAAGGCTGGAGGTACTTAAGTTGACGGTTTACGAAACACCTACTACCTGGAGATCGGACCAGTACTTGAGCTTAGTTAGCCCAGTTTTATGAGCATGCTTAAGTGATGTAAGATTTAGAAAAATCACCTAGACTTAAGTTATATTTAATTAGTCGAAATATACTTAAGTAGTGAGTATACCCAACCATCTAAAATACTTAGTGGGAGGAAAAAGGTGTATAAGATACATCGTTTTCTTTTCACGCTCTCTGTAAAATTCACACAGTGAGATTCATGTTCGGCCTCGTGTCGCCCTGGGAGCGTCCTCCATTCGGAAGGTATTTGCATGAGTGAATAACAAGGTGAATAGAAAAAGTATTTATAGTAAGTGGGACAAGGAAGTATATCAAATACGTCCTATGGTCTCCACCACTAGGTTGCACCGTGAGATTTCCATGTTCCACCTGCATGTTTCCCAAGAGCAACTACCCATTCGGAGGGTCGTAACATGGGAGTCGAAACAACGCAAACTCCAGAAATGGATAGGATTTCTTAGGTCCGTTCCCAACTTTGGCTTTTTCATTCGATAGCATTGTTGGGACCGATCTATGAGGTCTGAAAATGGCGGGTCACACTTACGAAGAAATACTAAGAGTTGGTATATTCTTGACCAAAACAGCGATAACTAAGAACACTATAAGAACAAGAGTTATGCTGGGATTAGTGTTTAAGTCAAAGAATGTCTTGGTTTAGTGAATGAGTGATTGACTGCCCCTCGGTAGCAGTTACTCTAACTCACTAAAGTATCGTTGCAAATTAATAATGATTTGGGTACATTATTACATTTGCTAAAACTGGTTGGATTAAACAGGATTAAGTCAAATCACTAATAGAATTTTCTTTATATCACAGCATTAAAACTCAATAGTACAATTACTCGCTTCTAAGAAATTAAAACGGCGACAATTACACAACTTGGAAATCAAACCTAAACACAATACTGGTCATTGATGATTTAAAGTTTGTTTTAACTGAGGAGTGTCCTCTAAACCCCAGCTCAAATGCAAACAGAACAGTTCGGGATGCGTATGACAAATGGATAAAGGCTAATGACAAAGCCCGAGTGTACATTCTAGCCAGCATATCTGATGTTTTGGATAAGAAATACTATGTTATGGGTACTGCTAAAGAGATTATGGAATCTTCAAAAGGGATGTTTGGACAACCGTCCTTCTCCCTAGACATGAAGCCATAAAATACATTTACAACTGTCGTATGAAAGAAGGGACCTCAATTAGAGAACATGTCCTGGACATGATGGTCCATTTCAATGTGGCAGAAGAAAATGAAGCTGTCATTGATGAGAATAGTCAAATCAGTTTTATCATGATGTCCCTTCCGAAGAGCTTCTTCCAGTTCCGCACCAATGTGGTAATGAACAAAATAGAATATAACTTGATTGCTCTTCTCAATGAGCTACAGACTTATTAGTCCCTCTTAACGAACAAGGGACAAACAGGAGAAGCAAATGTTGCTATCTCCAAGAAATTACTACGAGGATCGTCCTCCAAAAATAAGTCTGGACCTTCAACTTCTAAAAGTGTTTTGATGAAGAAGAAGGGTAAAGGGAAAAATAAGATTCCTACCAACCGCAAACACAAGGTTCAAAAAGCAAATAAAGGAAAATGTTTCCATTGCAACGAAAACGGGCACTGGAAGAGAAACTGCCCAAAATACCTTGCAGAGAAGAAAGCCGAAAAGACACAACAAGGTAAATATGATTTACTCGTTGTAGAAATATGTTTAGTAGAGTATGACAACTCAACTTGGATACTAGATTCAGGGGCGACTAATCATATTTGTTCTTTTTACCAGGAAACTAGCTCCTGGAGAATGCTTGCGGACGGCAAGATAACACTCAGGGTTGGAACAGGAGAGGTTGACTCAGCAAGATCCGTAGGAAATTTAAAGTTGTTTTTTTGGAGATAGATTCATTATATTAGATAATGTACTTTTTGTTCCTGAAATGAAAAGAAATCTAATATCTATCTCTTGTTTTATTAGAACAATTGTATAAAGTATCTTTTGAAATCAATGAAGTGTTCATTTGCAAAAGAGGTATTCATATTTGTCCTGCAAAACTAGAAAATAACTTATATATGTTAAAACCGAGCGAAACAAAAGCTATTTAAAACAGCTGAAACTCAAAATAAACGACAAAAGATTTCTCCTAATACCTATCTTTGGCACTTAAGACTAGGCCACATTAATCTCAATAGGATTGAGAGATAGATCAAAAGAGGACTTCTAAATGAGTTAGAAGACAACTCTTTACCTCCATGTGAGTCTTGTCTTGAGGGTAAAATGACTAAACGATCATTTTCCGAAAAACGTTATAGAGCCAAAGAAACCTTAGAACTCGTGCATACAGATCTCTGTGGTCCAATGAATGTCAAAGCACGAGGAGGGTATGAATATTTCATCAGTTTTATTGATGATTATTCAAGGTATGGCTATCTTTACCTAATGCATCACAAGTTCGAAGCTCTTGAAAAATTCAGAGAGTATAAGACTGAGGTTGAGAATCTATTAGGTAAAACTATTAAAACACTTCGATCAGATCGAGGAGGAGAGTACATGGACTTAAGATTTCAGGACTATATGATAGAACATGGAATAAGGTCTCAACTCTCAGCCCCTGGTATGCCTCAACAAAATGGTGCATCAGAAAGGAGAAATAGAACTCTATTAGACATGGTTCGGTCTATGATGAGTTTCGCTTAATTACTCGATCCGTTTTGGGGATATGTAGTGGAGACTGCTACATACATTTTGAACATGGTTCCTACTAAGAGTGTTTCAGAAACACCTTATGAGTTATGGAAAGGGCGTAAAGGTAGTTTACGTCACTTCAGAATTTGGGGATGTCCAGCACATGTGTTATTGCAAAACCCCAAGAAATTAGAATGTCGTTCAAAATTATGTCTATTCGTAGGATACCCCAAAGAGACGAAAGGTGGTTTGTTTTATGACCCTCAAGAAAATAGAGTGTTTGTATCAACAAACGGTACATTCTTAGAGGAAGACCACGTAAGAAATCATCAACTTCGTAGCAAACTAGTATTAAGTGAGATTTCTAAATAAGCTACTGATAAAACAACAAGAGTTGTTGATCAAGCTGGTTCTTCAACAAGAGTTGTTGATGGAGCTGACACTTCTGGTCAATCACATCCTTCTCAAGAGTTGAGAATGCCTCGACGTAGTGGGAGGGTTATAACTCAACCCGATCGTTACTTAGGTTTGGCAGAAACTCAAGTCATCATACCTGATGATGGCGTTGAGGATCCATTGACCTATAAACAGGCAATGAATTGTGAAGATAGAGATCAGTGGATTAAAGCCATGAATCTTGAAATGGAGTCAATGTACTTCAATTCAATCTGGGAGCTTGTAGATCAACCAGATGGGGTAAAACCTATTGGTTGCAAATGGATCTATAAGAGGAAACGAGACCAAACCGGTAAGGTACAGACCTTTAAAGCTCGACTAGTAGCAAAGGGGTATACCCAAAGAGAGGGGGTGGACTATGAAGAAACCTTCTCTCCTGTTGCTATGCTTAAATCGATTAGAATCTCTTGTCTATTGCCACATTTTATGATTATGAAATTTGGCAAATGAATGTTAAGACAGCCTTTCTAAACGGCAATCTTGAAGAGAGTATCTATATGGCTTAACTAGAGGGGTTCATTGAACAGGATCACGAGCAAAGGGTTTGCAAGCTTAAAAGATCCATTTATGGGTTGAAGCAAGCATCTCGATCCTGGAATATAAAGTTTGATACTGCGATAAAATCTTATGGCTTTAAACAGAATGTTGATGAACCTTGTGTTTATAAAAGGATAGTCAACTCTACAGTAGCTTTCCTGGTGTTGTACGTTGACGATATCCTACTCATTAGAAATGATGTGGGATTTCTAACTGACATTAAGCATTGGCTAGCGACACAATTCCAAATGAAAGATTTAGGAGAGGCTCAGTTTGTTCCTAGATCCAAATTGTTCGAAATCGCAAGAACAAAAGACTAGCATTGTCTTAGGCATCGTACATCGACAAAATGTTGGTCTAGTATAAGACGCAGGACTCCAAGAAAGGATTATTACCTTTTAGGTACGAAGTTCATTTGTCGAAGGAACAAAGTCCTAAGACACCTCAAGAACTTGAGGATATGAGACATATTCCCTAGGCATCAGCAGTCGGTAGTCTGATGTATGCCATGTTGTGTACCCGACCCAACATATGCTATGCTGTGGAAATTGCCAACAGATATCAATCCAATCCGGGACGTGCTCATTGGACTGTCGTTAAAAATATCCTCAAGTATCTTAGGAGAACGAGGGACTATATGCTAATGTACGGTGCTAAGGATCTGATCCTTACAGGGTACACTGACTCAAATATTTATATCGATATCGATTCGAGGAAATCGACATCGGGATCTGTTTTCACTCTGAACGGAGGAGCAATAATATGGAGAAGCATAAAGCAAGGTTGCATTGCTGATTCCACCATGGAGGTTGAGTATGTTGCTGCTTGTGAAGCAACGAAAGAATATGTATGGCTTAGGAAGTTCTTAACTGATTTGGAAGTTGTTCCAAATATGCATCAGCCTATTACTCTTTATTGTGATAATAGTGGAGCAGTTGCAAATTCTAAAGAACCAAGAAGCCATAAGCGAGGAAAACATATTGAGCGCAAATATCATCTAATAAGGGAGATTGTGCAACGAGGAGATGTGATTGTCACACAAATAGCTTCAGAGCACAACATTGCTCATCCATTTACAAAGCCCCTCACGGCTAAAGTGTTTGAAGGGCACTTAGTGAGTCTAGGACTACGTATTATGTAATCTAGGGCAAGTGGGAGAAAATGCATGGGTACGTGATGCCCTAGTTTATTGTCTTTATGTCTTTCTCTCTACTCAACATTATAAAACCCCACTAGAGTTTTAGTCCAAGTGGGAGTTTGTTGGGTTTTATGTCCTAAAACTCATAGTTTGTAAACAAAAACATATTCTATTTTCAATAAAGTTATTATTGATGTTTATTTAGTAAAGATCGTTATTGAATAAAGTGAATTTTACGATTATTAATCTAAATCCAATAAACTAAGAATACTCTGGCTATAATATGATTACTTGAACTATATGTAGAGACATAAGAGTGGATCAAGTTCAAGTATATAGTCAAAATGATCTATATTACAGGGATAAGGCTGAGTACCATATCCTGGGGACACTGTGGATGCGGCCCATTGTTGAGACTGATTTTTTCACTCGATGACTTAGGTAACTCGACCTTAATCTTGAGCTAACTATGAACTCTTGTTTATTCAGAATTATCCTTAGATTTGCATGGGCGAGAGTGGCCCGAGTTCGCCGACTCAATAAGCCTCCCATTTCATGGGTAAGACTGGGTGAATAGCTGGGGACTAAGGTGCAAGATAGAATTCCCTCCTATCCGCTTTTAGGGATAGTAGAGAGGTTATTCCCTTAAAGACTAACTCCAAGTCTTGAACAAGGAGCCCCACCCTCTCATTGGCACGAGAGGGATTCGGTTTGGTGGTTGAACTACAAACCAATTGTTCATTAGAGGATCACAGTGGGACTTAAGGAACAAGAAGTAACTTTAAGGGTAAAAATAGTAAATTAACCCAGCTCTGGTCACGAACAACCTGTGAAGGATCGACTTACTAATCATGGTTATATCAAATGGACATAAATATATCTATAGTGAGGGGAGTGCAACTACTAGGCTATAGTGGAGTATCCTAGTAGTTAACAAATGTTGGTTAAAAGGTTAATGAGTTTAGCTGGTTAATCTTGGATCGTTGGAGTGTTAGGTTATGGAGCTTGATGCTTATTTATAACTTGGTCAACGGTTATATCCAATAAAGCTATATTTGGTAAAGCTATATCCGGTAAAGCTATATATGGTAAATAGCTATATATAGTAGATGGTTAAATCGGGTAAAGCTATATATAGTAAATAGCTATATATAGTAGATGGTTAAATCTGGTAAAGCTGTATATAGTAAATTGAACTATGTATATATCCGTCCAGTAGAGCTTTGAGATTTACTTTCTATTCTCTGTAATTCTCTCTTACTGTACATACGTGAAGTCATCAATAAAAACAAATTCTTTTAGCCAGAGTTCTCCTTGCACTTTTCTCTATCCTATTTTTTGTATTCATCTAGATCGAGCGTGTGCGTTGTTGGCGATCCTAACATGGAGCCCATGATCTGTAGGTCCATTAGGTCCCCTTGCTAGCTCATATCAGACTAAACCTTAAAACAGTGTGACGAGTGAGTTTGAAGTGTTCGAACTCAAATTAGGGAATATGCACTAAATATATACGATATATTTAACCACATTTTGATTTAATTACGAATTAAACAAAATGAGAGAATTGAAGATATTTAAATAAGATTTAAATATTTTAATTATGAATAGGGATTCATAATCAATATGTGCCGGAATGGATTGGGATTGTCATTTGATTTAAATTGTTTAATTAATCATTTAATATTATTTTGATTTGAAATTAATTATTTAAATTAATTGTTGAATTAAAATAGAGAAAGTCATAATGTTGACTTCACTTAATGGAAAAATTCATGTTTGAGTTAGTTGAATATTGAGTGTCAATATATGGTTTAACCAAACTTGCATGTTTACCACATAATTCCACAAATTTGAGTAGAATTTTGAGTGTCAATATATGGTTTAACCGAACTTGCATGTTTGCCACATAATCCCACAAATTTGAGTGAAATTTTAAGTGTCAAAATTTGGTAATCTCAAATTTGCATGAACATGCAAATATCACTCTGTAAATAGAGTAATCAAGGTACATGTAAAGTCTTCTTGTAAAAACCTTGAGAAAAACCCTCACAAACTATCTCTTCACATATACTAAATCCCTTCCAAGTTTAGTCACTCACCGGATTCCACAATCTCATTCTAACGCCGGAGAATAGTAGGGAAGACACTAGTGGTGGTTCAAAACCGGTTCGTGAGGAAAAAGAAATCTGAACTACAAAAGTACTTAAGGAAACAACCTCTCTACATCCCTTAAAGCGGGTAGAAGTGAATTCTATCTTGCACCTTATGTCTCCAGTCTTACCCTTGAAATGGGAGGCTTATTGAGTCGGCGAACTCGGGCCACTTTCACCCATGCAAATCTAAAGATAATTCTGAATAAACAGGAGTTCATAGGTAGCTCAGGATTATAGTCGAGTTACTTAGGTCATCAAGTGAAAAAATCAGACTCAACAGTAAACGACATTATAAAGTAAGAGTGATTTTCTTCATGGTTCGATCTTATGCAATACTCATTGCATAGGACGCCCCCACTCACATGTCTCCACATGTACAATTTAGTGATCACATTGTTTATATCATATACAATAGTGGGCCGCATCCATAGTGTCCCCAGGATAAGGTACTTGGCCTTATCCTTGTACTATAGATCATTTTGACTGTATACTTGAACTTGATCCACTCTTATGTCTCTACATATAGTTCAAGTAATCATACTATAGCCAAATTATTCTTAGCTTATTGGATTTAGATTAATGATCGTAAAATTCACTTTATTCAATAACAATCTTTACTGAATAAACATCAATAATAACTTTATTGAAAATAGAATATGTTTTTGTTTACAAACCATGAGTTTTAGGACATAAAACGCACAAGAATACCGTAGTTAAGCGTGCTTGAGCGAGAGTAGTGATGTGTGACCACTTGGGAAGTCCTCTTATTGCACCCCTTTTTTTATTTCTTTTACTCGTTATTTCAATTTCTCCCTGCTCTTTTCTTCCTTTCTTTACAAATAGAAACTGTCCCCGCTCGACGCTCATGCCCATCGCGTTCCTCTCCCCGACGTGTCCGCGTGGACCCCGTCGGTCGTTTCGAGCAAGTGCGTGCACCCACCGTCACCTCGATCATGCCGCCCCGCATGCGTTAGATGCAATTTGTGCGCATTGCATGTTGGGTGCGATCATACCAGCACTAATGCACCGAATCCCATCAGAACTCCACAGTCAAGCTTGCTTGGGCGAGAGCAGTACCAAGTTGGGTGACCACTTGGGAAGTTCTCGTGTTTCACCTTTTTTTTTTTTTTTTTTATTTCTTTTACTCATTATTTCAATTTCTTCTAGCTCTTTTATTCCTTTCTTTAGTGTCCGCGCGGGCGCTGTCGGCTGTTTCGAGCACATGCATGCACCCACCATCGCCTCGATCACGCCCGCCGCCCGTTTCGAGCACATGCATGCACCCACCGTCCCCTCGATCATGCCGCCCCGCATGCGTTAAATGCAATTTGTTCGCATTCCATGTCGAGTGCGATCATACCAGCACTAATGCATCGTATCCCATCAGAACTTCGCACTTAAGCGTGCTTGGCCGAGAGTAGTACTGATATGAAAATCAACCCAAGGGAAAGTATGGAACGGATTACCTTGATGATCAAGATCAAGAGTAAAGAAAACTCGTTTCTAAACTCGTGATTCGAATCACTCCACAAGAGGTTTGATCAATACCACTTGAATGACTCTACATGCAAGTTCTAAACACAAGAATTTGCAAAGAAAGTTTAGCTCTCAACAAAGCTAAAATAGAAATTCTATTCTTAATTCCAAAATCTGATGTCTAATCAAAGAAAAGAAGGCTTTATATAGTCATTACAAACCTTAACCTATGTGATACATAACTTCAAAATTAAATGGGCTAGTAAATGAGAAATACCCATAACCTCCATATTAAAATGGCTAGTTAATGGTGGAATATAGTAACCTATGTGGGTTACAATATAACCTTAACTCATATATTTAAAACTAGCTTAAATATGAAAACAAATAGTTAAACTATAATTAAATAATGCAAATAATAAAATGTGCTTATTAGTCATCCTTGGACTATTTGATAAATTCAGCGGAGTTCATTAAATGCAACTTAAAGTGCATTTAATTCATCTCTGTCTTGAAGCTCAACTTTGCATAACATATAAGGGAGGTCACCAACGTCTTCTAGAATTTCCTTTGATGAGCTCACCATAGCTTGAATATAACTGTATAAGGTTTGTTGTAGCTTCTTGGCTCTCGTCCTTGTAATTGGACCTTGAGGTATGGAAATTCCTTAGTCGTTGTTCATATCATTCTCCCCCTCTTGAGAAGGATTCGTCCTCGAATCCAAGCCATCACCTACATCAAAAGGACTCAAATCAACAACATTAAAAGTTGCACTAACACCATACTTACCTGGTAAATCAATTTTATAAGCATTGTCGTTGATGCGCTCAAGAACTTGAAAAGGTCCATCTCCTCGTGGTAAAAGCTTAGATTTTCTTTGAGTAGGAAATCTTTCTTTTCGGAAATGCACCCAAACCCAATCTCCTGGCTTGAAGATGACAATCTTACGTCCTTTATTAATTCGGGTGGCAACCTTGGAATTTTGTTTCTCAATTTGTTATTTTACTTGCTTGTGCAGTTTATGAACAAACTCAACCTTGGCATTTGCATCAAAATTCACAAATTCTTTTGACGGTATAGGTAACAAGTCAATGGGGGTTAAATGATTAAAGCCATAAACAATTTCAAAAGGTGTGCATTTAGTAGTGATATGAACAACCCTATTATATGCAAATTCTATAAATGGCAAACAATCCTCCCAAGTCTTAAGATTCTTATCAATAATAGCCCTAAAGCATAGTAGTCATGGTTATGTTAACAACTTCAGTTTGTCCATCCGTTTGAGGATGACAAGTAGTTGAATATACGAGCTTAGTTCCTAACTTACCCCATAAAACACGCCAAAAGTGGCTTAAAAATTTGACATCACGATCACTAACGATGCTTTTAGGAATGCCATGCAATCGTACAACTTCCCTAAAGAACAGGTCTGCAATATGTTTTGCATCATCAGTTTTGTGACAGGGAATAAAATGAGCCATTTTACTAAATCGATCAACCACAACAAAGATGCTATCATAACCTTTCCTAGTCCTAGGTAAACCTAAAACAAAATCCATTGATATATCAATCCAAGGACCATTAGGAACTGGTAATGGGGAGTATAAACCATGTGGTTGAAGCCTAGACTTAGCTTGTTTACATGCTATGCAACGAGCACAAACTTTATGAACATCATGTCTCATTTTAGGCAAAAAAAAAATGTTTAGAGAGCATATCATAAGTTTTAGAAACTCCATGGTGTGCCATTAAACCACCTCCATGAGCTTCCCTACAAGTAGCTCACGTATGGAACAAGATGGTATGCAAAGTTTGCCTTTTCGGAACAAAAATCCATCTAACAACAAGTAATTATCCACAATGAGTCCTTTTTCACAAGATTCAACAAAAGGAGCAAAGAACATGTCATGTTGATACAAATCCTTTGTGTTCAAAACCCAACAACTTAGCACTCAAAGTATTGAGGAGGACATACCTTCGTGATAAAGCATCTGCAACAATGTTCTCCTTACCTTGTTTATATCTTATGACATAAGGGAATGTTTCAATAAATTCTAACCACTTAGCATGTCGTCTGTTGAGTTTATTTTGTACTCTCAAATGCTTTAAACTTTCATGATCCGTATGAATAATGAACTCCTTAGGCCAAAGATAATGTTGACAGGTTTGCAATGCACGAACCAAAGCATAAAGCTCTTTGTCATAAGTTGGATACCTCAAAGAACATTAAAGGTCTTTGATTTTGCATTAATACAGCACCTATCCCTACTCCACCAGCATCACATTCAATTTCAAAAGTAGACTCAAAATTAGGTAATGCAAGCAAAGGAGCAGAACTCAACTTTCAAAGTATTAAAAGCAAGTTCTTGATCTTTTTCCCATATAAAGGATACATTTTTCTTAACAAGTTCATTCAAGGGTGAAGCAATTGTACTAAAATTCTTAATGAACCTACGGTAGAAACTTGCAAGACCATGAAAACTTCTTACCTCACTTACATCTTTAGGTGTAGGCCACTCTTTTATAGCCTTCACTTTCTCCTCATCAACCTCAACACCATTAGATGAAACTACAAACCCAAGAAAGTTAACTTTTTCCATGCAAAAGCTACATTTCTTTAAATTTACATACAAACATTCATTTCTTAAAGTAGTCAAAACATTGCGTACATGGGTAATATGATCATCTAAAGATTTAGAGTAAACAAGGATATCATCAAAATAAACAACCACAAACTTACCTAAGTATTCTCGTAAGACACGGTTCATTAGTCTCATGAATGTACTAGGTGCATTAGTTAATCCAAAAGGCATAACCAACCATTCATAAAGACCATACTTGGTTTTAAAAGCTGTTTTCGACTCATCCCCAATATGCATGCGAATTTGATGATAACCCGATTTTAAATCAATCTTAGTAAAAAGACTACATCCATGCAATTCATCAAGCATATCATCCAATCTAGGAATTGGATGCCTATACTTTATAGTTATCTTGTTTATAGCCCTACAATCAACACACATACGCCAAGAACCATCTTTCTTAGGTACAAGAATAACTGGAACAGAACAAGGACTCAAACTTTCACGTACATACCCTTTAGCAAGGAGTTCACTTACTTGCCTTTGTATCTCTTCAGCCTCCTTTGGATTAGTCCTATATGCTGGTCGGTTTGGAATGGGCGCGCCAGGAATGAAGTCAATCTTGTGTTCAATCCCTCTAAGTGGTGGAAAACTACTAGGCATCTCCTCAGAAAATAAATCTTCAAACTCTTGCAAAAGCACAACAAAATCACTAGGCAAAGAAGGGTTAAGCATGTTAGTAAAGTAACAAGACCCCTTGCACATAAGTACAAGAATAGTCTGGTTAGAGAGCAAAACATCCCTAGCCTCACTTGATCTAACATACAAGCTTACTGATTTGGCTTTTCTCTCTTTTTTTTCTCTAGGCTGAGTGTTACTCTCTTGCTTTTCACTCAAGCTCATTTTTTCACTTGATTCTTTTTCAATCTCTGCTTTTGCATCAGCCTCTTGCCTTTTCTTTTCAAGTTTGCAATGATCAATAAATACATCTTTTGGAGACAATGGAACAAGAGTAGTTTTTCTACCATTGTGAGTAAAAGAGTATCGATTTGCATACCCATTATACATTACCCGACGATCAAATTGCCATGGCCTCCCCAGTAGTAAATCTCGAACATGCATGGATACAACATCACATAAAACATCATCAACATATTTTCCAATAGTAAATGAAACAAGAGTTTGTTGACTTACCCGTACTTCCCCACAATCATTCAACCATTGAAGCTTGTAGGGTCTTGGATGTGGTTGTGTCTTTAAATTAAGTCTTTTGACCAGAATGGAACTCACAACATTGGTGCAACTACCGCTATCAATGACAACACTACAAGGTACAGATTGAACAAGACAACGAGTTTGAAACAAGTTCTCTCTTTGGTCTAGGCCGTCCTTCTTAATGTGGGTGCTTAGAGCTCGTCGAGTAACCAAAGATATATGTGTAAGGTCCTCTTCGCTAAACTCCTCACTCTCATCAGTTTCCTCATTTATGTCGTCATGTGCCTCATCATCCGTAACAATTTCTCCCTCCTTGTTCATAATTCTTGCATTTGGGCAATCTCTACTATAGTGTCCTACCCCTTGACATCTCCAACACTTTAAATCCCTATTTCGAACATTAGACTTTTCTACTTTTTCTTTCCCTGTTCTAGAACTCTCCCCTTTCTCAAATTTAGCTTGAGGCTTCTCATTAATCTTTGGATTTCTATGCTTATAATCAATGTTTTTACTATCCTTTTTCCATGTAGAAGTAGAATTGGAAAAAGTTTTAGAAGAATACCGTTAGACCGTCTTTGGATTTGCCTCTCGATCTTAATTGCAATGTGCAACAACTCCTCTATATTAGAATAAGGCTGTAAATCAGTCTTGTCTGCAATCTCTGTGTTTAACCCATTAAGAAACCGCGCCATGAGAGCCTCCATGTCCTCATCGAGATCAAGTCGATCCATCAATGTATCCATCTCCTTGTAATAATCTTCCACAGACTTGCGTCCTTGTTTCAATGCTTGAAGCTTTTGCACCATGTCCCGTTGAAAATATTGTGGAACAAAACGCTTCCTCATGGACTCTTTGAACTCGTACCATGAATCAATTGGTACTTCAAGGTTTCTTCTCCTACTTGACATCAATTTATCCCACCAAATTTGAGCATATTGTTTGAATTGAGCAATGCATAACAGTACCTTCTTTTTATCACTAAAATTATGACAGTTGAACACCGACTCCACCGTTTTCTCCCATTGAAGGTACTCCTCTGGATCGGTTTTGCCATAAAACTTGGAAAGTTTTAATTTGATGCTCCCCACGTTACAATCAATTCTATCATCATAAGGAACTCGTTGTTGTAAATTATGATACCTTCTTCCATGGTCTCGCCCTCGCATCAAGCCATGACCAACCGCGTGTGGATTATCCTCGTGGTGATCAGAATTGTCGCCCTCATATGTATCAGTTGAGGGCGTAGGTTGTGGAATCCTCTGTCGTGCTTGATTTTGAATCTCCAATCTTCCTATTCGATCAGTCAACTCTTCTATTCCTCGAATTAGTCTTTCCATGGTTCGTTGTTGTGCTTCTCTCAATCGTGCATCAGTAATGTTAGTATTGTCGTCTGGATTTTCCATGCTACAAAAGAAAGGTAAAAGAAAAAAAAGGACCTCACAAGCGCTCCCTCACGTGTATTCACTCGTGTTTAGCACTCAACACTCGAATCAATGTGTCACTCCCTTGCAAACTCACCCTCACAATTGAGCACACACAAATCACACTCCAAAAAAAACAAATTGGAATGTGAGACAAGCTATGTTATAGAGCTAAGTGCAATTCAAAGTGAATAGACAGCACACTCAATACATAAACAAGGGTATTGAAAGAGCAATCCGAATAACGACAAAGAAACGAATTAAAGAAAGAAAATGATTAAGGACTAATTTAGACGTAGTAACATATGAAAGTTACATATAATAATCAAGAGGAAAAAAGAAAGACATTTAACATCAATATGCTTTCTTTCTTTCAATGGTTTTTTTTTTTTTCTTATGGGCAAAATCTAATCAATTTACCAACAAGAAAATTGATTTAGAAGATCTTAAACAAGAATAAAGTGTTGATAAGATCCAGATCTAACACTTTAAAGAACATAAAAAAAATGTTTTTTTTTTTTTTGTTATATATTTTTGTGATAGAATATGAACATTCTACACAAACTGAAAAAAAAAAAAAAATAATAAGAGAATTAAAAGATATAAGCGCAATGAAACATATATCCGATCTTGAGCCTAAAGCTCTGATACCAAATGATATGGAAATCAACCCAAGGGAAAGTATGGAACGGATTACCTTGATGATCAAGATCAAGAGTAAAGAAAACTCGTTTCTAAACTCGTGATTCGAATCACTCCACAAGAGATTTGATCAATACCACTTGAATGACTCTACATGCAAGTTCTAAACACAAGAATTTGCAAAGAAAGTTTAGCTCTCAACAAAGCTAAAATAGAAATTCTATTATTAATTCTGTCTAATCAAAAAAAAGGAAGGCTTTACATAGCCTTTACAAACCTTAACCTGTGATACATAACTCCAAAATTAAATGGGCTGGGAAATACCCATAACCTCCCTATTAAAATGGCTAGTTAATGGTGGAATAGAGTAACCTATCCTTAACTCATATATTTAAAACTAGCTTAAATATGAAAACAAATAGTTAAACTATAATTAAATAATACAAATAATTAAATGTGCTTATTAGTCATCCTTGGACTATTTGATAAATTCAGCGGAGTCATTAAATGCAACTTAAAGTGCATTTAATTCATCTCTGTCTTGAAGCTCAACTTTGCATAACATATAAGGGAGGTCACCAACGTCTTCTAGAATTTTCTTTGATGAGCTCACCATAGCTTGAATATAACTGTATAAGGTTTGTTGTAGCTTCTTGGCTCTCGTCTTTGTAATTGGACCTTGAGGTATGGAAATTCTTTGGTCGTTGTTCATATCAAGTACTAAGTTTTCTTCGTTATTTCAATTTCTCCCAACTCTTTTCTTCCTTTTTTTTTTATAAATGGCAACTGCCCCCGCTCGCTCGCTCACGCGTTTACGAGTTCAAGATAAAACTCAAACGTTTCAACGATTTAGGATTAAACCATTATAAATGTTGGGATTTTGAAGAATACATCTACATTTACTCTCAAAATACATTTGGAGGGAGAGTAATGGAGACTTTAGAGAAAATAGAGAAATAGAGGATTCAAGAGATGTAGAAAATTGTGGGGGTAGACCACGGAGAAGAAGATGAGTTTAAATAGGAAAAGGAGTGGCAAAATAAACCGGGCTCAATTTGAGAAGTTTTTTTTTCCTCTCTTTTTCTTCTTATTTAAAATAATAATAATAATACTATATTGTTTCATTTTTTCTTAATAATAATAATAATATAGTATTTTGAATTTTTTTATTATTATAACAATTATTTTTTAAAAATAATTATCATCATGGGTGTCATATGCACTATTTTTTTTTTTCAATTTTTAAATTCAAATATTCTAATTATAATATATAATATAGTTTTGTTTTTTAAAAACAACCAAAATCTCCCTAGACTATTATTCTTTCAAATGACATTGATTCGATTGGTTTATAATGTCAACTCACCTATTTGTATCCGTCATATTTCTACATCCAATTTTTGAGAGGTTCTATTTCTACTCGATGCACCTGACCAAACTCTTATAAACACATTTTTTACTAGGAATCTTTTTGCCTACGCTTAGAGCACGCACATTCTCGAAAAAGAATCAATATAAAGACAATAATTTTATTCCATTTTCATCATAAATATTATGTCATTTAAGAACAACTTCAAATAAAGGAATAGATATCTTAATTATTAAGCCACATTACTTTATCTTCCTACAATTCGAAGGTTCCACGCCTCACTTTTGATTAAATTAAAAGAAAAGTTAAAATATTAACGGTTAAACTAATCTTTATTGTTGATTTGAATTTAATTTTTATCCAATTTGATAACATAATAATAATATTAATAATAATTTCAATTGAAGAAAAAACATATTTTCATATTTTCAAAATTGTGAAGAGAAGACTAATGGAGGAGATTAACCATAAATTAAACATGGGACCCAAATTTAAAAATGATTAAAAGTACATATAAGAAAAGAAAAATAAAAGAAGATTGAAAGTAGAATATTTTGGATTAAAATGGACTCTTTGTGTTCTCCCAAATATATATATATATTAAAAAAATGATTTTAATGGAAATTGAGATTTATTAAAGGTGACTAATCCAGTTTGGAAAGCAAGTGTACCATGCCAAACACGTGGCAGAAGGAGACGTACAGTTGGGCCTCCGTTTCCAAATCAATAACCAACTTCACTCCTCACATCAATCCCATAAACCTCCAAAAATCGATGCCCACCTCCACCGCCATCTCCCCTCCCCTGCTTCTCTGTTCATCATATTCTCATTCTCGTCCAATTATTCATCATCGATTATGATTTCGACCTTCGATTCCTGCAGCGCCCTCCCCGGGAAGCTCCCCTCCGGACCTTCATCCCTCCTTACCAATCCCTTTCACCTCCGAGAATTTCGTATATTTCGCCGCCGGAGACTCAAGCATTGCCGTCATGCCCACCGTCGCACCGCCTTCACTGTCCGAAGCCAGTCGAACCCCTTCGAGAGCCTTTTCCATAGCTTGGTTTCCCAAGTTACCTCCGTCAATTCCTTGGAGCTAATTGCTCCAGCGCTCGGATTCTCTTCTGGCGTTGCACTTTACTTGTCTAATGTCGTCTCTCCCAAAAATTCCGCAGTGTCGAATATTGGCGAATGGATTTTGTTGTCCAGCCCCACGCCGTTTAATAGATTTGTATTTCTTCGCTGTCCGTCCATTGATTTCTCTGGAAGTGACACAAACCTTGTGGAGGATGTGAGTGATAAACTGATGAAGGAGGATAGGCACTTCGTGAGGCTCCACAGCGGGAGAATTAAGGCCACTACTGGCGATGATGCTTTAGAAGACAAATTGACGTACCAAAGATTGTGTATAAGCACCGAAGATGGTGGGGTAATTTCATTGGATTGGCCGTCTAATTTGAACTTGAGGGAAGAGCACGGTTTGGACACCACCTTATTGTTAGTTCCCGGAACGCCAGAAGGGAGCATGAATAGGAATGTGCGGTTGTGTGTGATTGAGGCTCTTGCGCGAGGGCTCTTTCCAATAGTCATGAATCCTAGGGGCTGTGCTGGTTCACCTCTAACCACTGCACGGTACGGCCACTGCCTTGTAACTTCTTTACTTAACTTTACTTCACTTTACTTCACTTTACTTCACTTCACTTCACTTCACTTCACTTCATAGATATGTCGGCTGCTAGAAGGGTACCCTCTGCTTTGATTGGTGTCGTTATTGCATTAGTGCTTTTATTGATATTTCGGTTGCTGGGTTTTGCCACTTTAAGCCAGTTTATGTGATCATTTCTGTAGCATAGGTGTTTCTGATTTGTGTTATAATTGGTGTCTAGTGGGAAATCATGTAGCCGGTGCTAATGAAGCTTGGGGCTTTTCATGCGGGATTGTTTGATCTTTATTTGATAGTGGTTACTTGTACGGAGGGAATAGAAACTTAACAATATCTGGAAGTTGAGTCAAGGGAGCTAAAGCGAGAAAATAGAAACTTCAACCATCAAATCTAATAGGAAACTACATATGGGGCATCTAGCTTTCTGTTTGAATTTAATGAACCCTAGTTGAATGATTGGGGAGCTACCTCCACTGAAAATGACCCTGAAAAATCTATCTTGGCATATTACAAAAGTCAGGGAAGCAACTTTTGGAATGATAATGACATGTTTTGATTTACAACACTTGGTGTGGTTTCTCTATTTTGGATCAAAGTTGAAACTGTATCTACGTACATAGAGTAACAAAAGATTTTCTAATTACAGCTTGAGGCTGATTGGATATAATAAGTGGGTATGGAAACTTCAACATATTCACGGCATTCTACATGCATTCTATATCTGGCATATCCCTCCTTGTTTATAGTTGAGCCCACCAGCTCCATGGCATTTTTCATTATTTTTCCAGAATTTTTTAATTCTCTGACTTCAGGGAGCGGTTAGGGAATTTGACCAGATTCTCATCCTAATTGGGAGACAGTCATCCTATCCTTCAATGGTACTTTTAAGTGAAGCACGGTAGAGAAATATTTTTCTTATCCATTGAGTGATGAGAAGGACTCAATTAATACAAGAGGATTCTTAATCATATGTGTTGGAATTAGCTATCAATCTTAACCTATGTGGAAAGAAATAATAACACAATATACAAAAAAAGAATCTAAATTAATTCTCAATTTACAGCTGAATGATTTAGCTTGATTTTCTACACTCTCCTCTAGCTGAATGGTATATGCTAGTCATCTCAAGCTTGGAAATTATTCCACCAAGGTTGGTTCGATGCAAATCCTTAGTTAATATGTTAGCAGCTTGATGTCTGGAAAGCACATATCTCAAATTGATTGTATTTGTCGCAATCGTATCATTGATGAAGTGATGATCTATCTCGACATGCTTTATTGGATTATGATGTATTGGATTTCTTGCAATGACTATGGTAGATTGATGTTCACACAGTACTTCTATAGTACCTTGAATCTTAACCTTGAGCTGAGTGAGAAGGTGTTTTAACCAATTTTCTTCACAAATTCCATGGTTCAAAATTTAGATTTAGAATTGCTTTGGGCTACAATTTGTTGCTTCTTCTTGCACCAAGTTACTAAATTTCTTCATACATAAGATCAATATCCAAATGTTGACTTACGATCAACAGGGGATCCAACCCAGTTTGCATTAGTGTAAACTTCCAGAGACCAAGTCATGGTCTTCCTAAACATGATGCCCTTTCCAGGACCATATTTGAGATTTCTCAATAGTGTATACCTAGCTTCTGTAGCTTCCTTAGAAGGCTTGTTAAGAAATTGACTTGCCACACCATCAACAAAGCTAATGTCTGGTTGGATATGAGTCAAATGTATTAGTTTTCAACTAGGCGTTGATTACCTGCCTTGATCAGTTGTTTCATCTTTCCGAAAAAAGTATGAGGTGAAAAATGAGCACCTGTGTGTTTGAAAAGTTGAAAAACTGCACACCTGAGAAGTTGACTTTTTTTTTTTTTTTTTTTTTTAATTGAGAAATAAATTAGAGAATAGACAGTTAAGATAGGCAAAGTTGGATGACCTAGCCGATAGTGCAACAAAAGGACAAGGCTATTTTTATTTAAATGGTTAAAAGACTTAGAAACATGCATAAACTCATGATTAGATTGAACTGCAAGCTTAGTACATTCCTTTATTTGTGGAGGACTCATTGCTTTGAGTAGATACAACCCTGCACATAACTCAACATTGCCTCAACATTGCCAATCATCTTCCCCAATGCCAAGTCCTGAAAAATACAAGAGTTTGCGAGGAATTTAGTCTCACAATTCAAGTCCTTATTCAACTTATTCACAGGCTACTGATTATACTCCAATTTTGGCACAAATAAGACTGATTCAAAAGTTATGAAGCTTGAAATTTGAATACTTCCAATCCGAGTTACTTTAGCAGGTATACCATCAGCAATTTGAATGGAAAGATTACTTGTATAAAGAGAAAAAGGATGAGAATAAGGATCTATCACCCATCATATGATCTAATGCTCTAGAGTCCGCTATCCTTCAGATGGGTGATTTGTTTTATTCAATACTTGCTGAACTACTTTGATGGGTGATTTGTTTTATTCAATAATTGAGTCAAATCATGGTTGTCCTTTGCACTGTCGACTCTCACCAAATGATTGAGAGTTTTTCCAGGCAGCACGAGCAATTGGATCATGGACGATCTAGTTGGGAAATGAGAGCAGATTCATTTTTTAGTAGAAGTGTGTTCGGTTGGTCCCAAGATTACTTGCTTTCTACTTTCTTCCCTACGACTTCAACCAGAACTTTTCAAAGACTAGGTCATGGCTTAGTACCAAGGATTCGACCATGATTGAGATCCATAAGGAACTTGAAAAATCTTTTTGTCTCCACTTTTTCGAAAGAGAGCACCATCACCTGAACGTTTTCATTTATAAGTTTCAAATAAGTCCAACTGTTGCCACTAGCGAGATAAAGTGTAGTAAGTTGTAGCAGATAAGTCACCTTATTTTAGATCTTGAAGAATTAAATGGTGTTTTACTAATTTGAGAAAGTGTTGATAGAAATTCCAAATCTCTTTGTAAGTTGAAAATAGGAGAAATTTCTTCCCGATGTCAGCCGTCTTGGAGTTGATTAACCAACTCAGAACTTGATTGATTTCAGCCCTCCATATGCAAAATATTGGATGTTTAGGTTTGGGTGAAGTTGCTTTACCTGTGAAGATGAGCTTATGCATTATCTTCCTTATTAGGTATTCGTTCATCCTTAAAGATTGGTTCTTCAAATGATAATTGTGTATGGCAGTCTTAACACCTCCTAAGTTTTGCAAAGGAAAATGCTGTTCTTCGTTCTTATGCTTTCAGTTTGTTCTCTTTATGGCAAATATGGGAATTTTCAAAACCATTTTTTTTTACTGTCCATATTTTTTCAATTGCTGGTTCAAGCTTCTTTTCCTCCAAAAGGTTCCATGGGTGTTTTACTCAAATATGAGGGATAATTTGTAGCAGCTTCTTTTGGGGTTTCAATGTCTTCAGAATCTCATATTTTATGGATTAGTGTGAATAAGGCTATTGTTTCAGAATTATGGATGGAGAGGAGATGGAGAATTTTCTAAAACAAGCAACTTCCTTGGTTCGACTGTTTTGAATCAGCTTGGTTGAAATCTTCTTAGTGTGCTCTTTCAAGTTCTTTTGTAGTGTTTGGGCCGAAGATGATAGTTTTTTTTTTTTTTTTTCGTGGAAGACATTTCAAGTAAGGCAGTGATTCCTTTTTCATTATCCGATCTGCAATGGCTTGAAAGCCCCACAGTAGAACTCTTGCATCAACTGCTAATTCAGTTCTTTAACAAGCAATATAGAGACGAATTTGGAGCTACTCTCTTGACAAACATAAGACGTTTCTTTGGTTTGTTTATGCGATAGGTTGTTTGGCCTTATATAGGTGGCAGAAAATTCATCCATTTGCCTTTGGGATTGTCAAAGAAGAAAGGATCGTCTTTTTTTGGGAAATGATAAGCAATTTTCTTAAAAATTTGAAGTCATCAAGACAGAGGAAAAATTTCCTCGTCATCCGAAGTTGTTTAAGCCTCATGCAGGAGGTAAGAGTTATTAAATGGCAGTTGCAGGTCCTTCAGAGGGAGTACAATGATCAAGGAACTATGCAATGGCAGCTAACTGGTTAGATTGATGCCTTTATAGGGTTCTTACTGGCTTTGAAAGATGAAGAAATACTGCAGATAGACTTCTAACGATTTACGGGTAGTATCTTGTTTATTCACACATAATGACTGGAATGAAATTTCTAAGGTTTGGAATATCACTTTAAAACTTAAGTGTTGATTAACCCGCCCTTTGCTGATAAAGCATTGATCAAATGTTCCTTTTGAGAATTTAGAAAACATCATTGACTCACCTGGAAAATGGAAGGTTTTGATGACTCTCATTTACTTTTTGAAAAGTGGAATAGAAAGCTTCACGGGCGCACAAGATTTATGAAGGGATATGGAGGATGGATTACGATAAAAAATTACCTCTTGAATACTGGTGCTGCAAGTCTTGTGAGGCCATTGGGGTGTATTTTGGAGGTCTGGATAGTAACTTTTCATGAAACGATTAATATGATTAATTGTGCTGAGGCTCGTATTCACGTTAAAAGGAACTTATGTGGTTTCATCCCGCGTCAACTGAAATTAAAGATAAATGCAATGGACACATTTTTCTCCATTTTGGTAATATCGTTGCACTGGATCCTCCAAATATCTATCATTCACGAAATTTTATTTGTAAAGGATTTTTCAAATATGGTTAATCCTTCTTGTTTGAAGAAAGTTATGGTAGATGAAAGTATAGACCCTCTTACTCAAAATTCGAAGGTGGAATATTACGAATCAGTTCAAGGTGGTTACATTTCAAGGGCTCTCTCTTCAATCAAGTGTGTGGATAGATTTCCAGAAGATTTAATCATATTGTTCATTCCGATTAAGTTTTAGATCCAAAACAATCAGAAATGACTGATGTGAATGAGAAGTCATATTAAATGGGTTAACGATTATTGAGAAAGAGAATGCAACGTTAAATGCTGCCAGCTTGAATAAAGAGAATGTTGTTATAGAATTGGTTTGCCTTCTCAGAGACCTTTGGCAAGAGAATTCAGAGAACACAATGAATGTTGCACAAGTACTACCTTGTTCCAAGGATGATTTGAATGCATTAGTTGAAGTTACAACTGTTAAGAATGAAATTATTTCAGAGATTTCCAAAGGGCTTTTTGTTCAGGAAGTATCTTTTAATGAAAGGAATAAAAATTTAAGTGAAGCACTTCCTAGTCATTATTCACGGAAAAAAGGGAAGGAAGAGTCAAATTTTCCAAGAGTTGAAAAGTCTTCGTTAAATAAGGATTCAGTTGAAGAATAACGTTCGTGCCTGCTGATTTCCTCTGTTCACAAATAAGAAAAAATCGATTCAATTGGAAGCGGAATCTTTACTTATCAACAATCAGTGTTTCCAGCAAATATGTCTGGTTTCTCTATGATTAAAGGTGGGTCCCTCTCCTTCCTAATAAAAATGCTCCTCATCTAATCTCTTTGTCCCTCGATTCAGATAATGAGTCTGAAGTTGGTGTGTATAGTGTTGGTTCAGTAGTAGAAAATTGGAAGAAGTCAGTAAGAATTGTGTTCAGGCAGATGAATACTCGGTAGAAAATATGGAAGGAGTCAAGAATTGTGTTGAGGTAGATGATTACTCAGGGGCTTTATGCATGATATTTGAGGACAATCAGTACTAGTTACCTGATGATTTTGATAAGTCTACCAAGCAGAATCTTGAACGAAGACATCCCAAAGAAACTCCCCTTTCTCATTGATGTTTGTGGTTTGCAAGTGAAAGAAGTCGTCACCAAAGCAAGTAATTAAGTTCTATACTCTCTCTCTCTCTCTCTCTCTGCGTTGCCCATGAAGATAATTTTATGGAATCCCGAGGTCTTGGGGATTGTTCAAAAAGGGTAGTATTAAAGAAGTTTTTTCAACATCACTGATGAAGGAAGATAATTTCATGGAAGATTCTTTTGGTGAGGATTTAGTATCATTATTTTAAGAAAGTGGTAAAAAAGATCCTGCATTTTCTTCCTTCATCAGTGCCTAGGCAATTTATTTTCTTATTGAAGCCTGTGATCTCGAGACGCGTGAAATTCCCCCCTTTAATTTCCAAAGAATTTGTTGTTGAAGTTTGATTGCTCTTTTGCATTTTTGGCTTGGGTTAAGTCATTCTTGTTTATTTGTTTTTTTGGGCTCAGTTCTACTTTTCTCCAGGGTGGTTGTTCTTTATGGTTGGGATTTGATTGATTTCTAGAGTTTGGTCTTTTATGTTGAGTTTAATCCTTCAGCATCTCTCCTTTACTAGTTCCTTTTTATTCAATTCGCTTGATGTTTCTCGTTGTGAATTTTTTTTCTTTATTTTATTCTCTTTTCAATTATTCAATGAAAAGTTTGATCTCTTACTAGAAAAGAAAGTGCATTCATAGGAGAGGAAAATTTTAGATTCTATTCTCGCTGCCAATGAGATTGGGAAAGTATACCGGGTTAAAAAGAAGAAAGGATGGATTTTGAAATCAGACATTGAGAAAGCCTCGTCTGCGTGGATTTTGAAGCTCTGGGTAGAAAATTAATTGGGCAAAATCTGCCGTGTGTGGAATAAATGTGGATGAATTGAAGCTTAATCAGTTTTCCTCGAGGTTAAATTTCAAGGTTGAACTGCTACGCTTCATTTCTCTTGGCTTTCCGCTTGGTGGATATCTCAAAAGGCTTTCTTTTTGGCAGTTCGTTCTCGACAGAATTCAGAAATCAAAAGAAAATAGATGGATGGAGGAGATTGACACTATCTAGAGGTGGGAAGATGACCTCATGCTTGTTCTTTTTAGTATCCCATTATACTATGTCCATATTTCTCATGCCATCCTCCGTTAGTTTGGAGCTTGAGCGTCTCTTACGAGCTTTTTTCTGGGAAGGAAGAGATGACAGCAGGATTAACCATTTGGTGCGATGGAATTTGGCCTCCAAAGCTCTAGGAAGGAGAAAAAGGACAGCAAGATGAACCATTTGGTGCGATGTAATTCAGCCTCCAAAGCTCAAACTCATGGTGGTCTTGGTATTGGAGCATTGCATCACAGGAACTTGAATTGCCAAGTGGGAATGGAGATTCATTTAAGAACCCAATTCCCTATGAAGGAAAGTAATTGTCAGTATACATCGATCAAATGAATTCAATTGGCACAGGAAAGGAAAAGGAAATTTGAGTCTTAGAAGTCCTTGGGTAAGTATTTCTTAAACTTGAAAGAAGTTGGATTTCTTGGTACTCTTTAATGTTTCCGGCTAGATCCTTGGATTAGTGGGGTTACTTATATGGATTAGTGTGGTAATGGACAAAGTTCTATTTGCAGCTATGTGGAAATAAAAGAATCCTAAGAAAATCAATATTCTTATATGGATTATGATCAATGGCAGCCTCAATTCCTCGAATATTTTGAAGATAAAGCTTTCCAATTAGTTTCTTATGCTTTCGGTTTGTTCTCTCTATCTAGTGGCGGTGGATTCTCTCCACTATACTTTTTTTTTTTTTGAATTCTCCTACTCACAGTAGTTGGTTTAACTCATTTGCTTTGTTCAACCTTTAGTGGGTATTTTCGAACAAAATGAAGGATAATGTCGTTCAACCTCTCTGGGGTCCTTTGTTGAGTTTGAAGGCTTATCTTCTTTGGTTCAATGCAATCAAGCCCTTTTTTCCGAGTTATTCAATGCAATCAATCCCTTCTTTCTGAGTTATGATTTCAAAGAAATCAGCGTTGTTTTCAAAGTTCTTAATCGTTTGAGTTATGAAAGCTTTGAATCCACATTTAAATTCTTCCTCGTGGTGCTCCAAGAAATTTGTAGGGCTTCCTATTCAGGATATTTATCAGAGTTGGGCTGGATTTATTATTCGTTTCTGGATTTAATCTCTTCATTTCTTTAAGTTTACTTTGTTTTGCTGCTTCATTCTGTCTTTTTATTTTTCTGTCTTTTTATTTTCTGTTTTTTTTTTTTTTTTCTCCTTTTGGAGTTTGTTCTTTCAGTGGTAGTCTCCTTTTATTCTCTTATGGAAAAGTGTCATATATTGTTTTAAAAAACAGTTTTCTGTCCCCTTCATACCAAAAAAAAAAAAAAAAAAAAAAAAAACTCTTGGTATTGGTCTTTAGGGGTATGCTGAACGAGAATCATCCTCCACTTCCTAGCGCCCCCTCCTACACAATAGGTGTGAAGAGATATGGAGAAAGTAGAGCGACCTTCAAAATTTGCGTTTGAGTTTCAAAATACAGTGACTGTCTGATTTCATACTTTCACATGCGGGATAGATAGAGAAAAAAAAAAAACTGATAGAATAACTCTTAATTAATCTATTTATGTAGGCTGTTTTCAGCTGCTGACAGCGATGATATCTACACAGCTGTACAGTTCATTAGTAAGGCGAGGCCCTGGACAGCATTGATAGCCATTGGCTGGGGATATGGTGCAAACATGTTGACCAAGTACCTGGCAGAAGTCGGTGAGAGAACACCACTTACTGCTGCAACATGCATTGACAATCCCTTTGACTTGGAGGAGGCCGCCCAGACCCCTCCATATCACATGGCCATTGATCATGATCTCACTGGTGGGCTGATTAATATTCTGAAATCTAATAAGGTTTGTGATTCCTGCTCCTGTTTGTTGCCTCATTAAATATAGCTTAATGTTTATGAAGAAGAGCTGAAACTTCCAATGCCTGATGGCTTAACTTTTTTTTTTTTTTTTTTTTTTTTTAACAAGAAAATGAAATATGCTCTCATAGCGTGGCATGTGTGCCTTTGGCTTTGTGGGTTTAGTTTGTTACTGGATACTGAATTGTAACTGTTGTTGCTATATGACATTTTTAATTTGCAGGAACTTTTTCAAGGGAAAGCTAAAGGCTTTGATGTGGAAAAGGCTCTTGAAGCTAAATCTGTGCGCGAGTTTGAAAAATTAATATCATGTGTTTCTCTTGGTTTTAATTCTATTGAAGATTTCTACTCAAAGTCGAGCACAAGAAGTGTGGTTGGGAATGTGAAAATTCCTGTACTTTATATCCAGGTGCACGTTTTATACATGGTTTTTTCTTTGAGTTATGTTGTTAAGCTTAAAAGATATGGTACTTTATACCCATAGAATTCTAGTTAGATTATGGTGAGTGAAATCATTTTTAAAATGTAGCTCAATTAAAGTTCACTTAATGACTCTGTATGCATGCCAAATTACAATAAGTATGAGATAGCCAGTTTCCTTCTATTTATACAACAAGGTTGATTCTACGGAGTTCAATTATTTAATTTCATTATCAAGGCGTTCTATATAGCTGAGCTACCCAGAAAATTTAATGTTTTAATATTGATTGTAAATGCATAAACTTTGTTTGCCATAAGGCATTTCATCATCTTATGTTTAAAGTAGTTCTGATTTCAATGAGTTATATTTGTTTGATAGTTGACATCTCTTTCTCATACACAAATAAACAAATAAATCAGTTTTCTGACTTGTTGAAGTGTCGAAATTATCAGAATGACAATGGATCAGCTCCAGTATTCTCAATTCCACGCAGTTTGATAGCAGAAAATCCATTTACAAGTCTTCTTTTGTGTTCTTATTCGCCATCTAGTTTTATATCTAGTGTGCAACCTGATCTATCTTGGTGCCAACAGTTATCGATTGAGGTAATGAATTATTTTCTTTCCCTGTGATCTTGTAACAAGATAAGTTATTGCATCATCTGCTAATTTACGGGAATCGGGTCTTCACTCTCATGTTTGTTGAAGTAACTCACTTTATTTCAATCTTGGGGGATTGAAATGTGTATGTTGATGAAACTTTATAATTTCTTACAGAACTTTAGATTCATCCACGGATTTTATTAATTCCTAGCTGAAAATGAAAGCACCTCACTTGAAGCAGGTAGATGGTTATTATATATATGGGTGACATTAATTGATATCTTCCTCTCTGCTCTCAGAGTTTTCCATAATTCACGTCGAAGATTGCTGATAACTAAAATGATCATGGTTTGCGCTTGAACAAGAGTTCAAATTGGAAACTTTCCGTTATTTTTAAATAAAGTAATATACATCGTATCCTCTGACGTATTAAGTGAAACTGTTGTCCTTGTTCTCCTTCCAGTTTTATTCATAAATTTGAAAGTATCTGTCACCGTTCAGCAATTTCTTACTATTCACACAACATTTCATAGTTAGCTCTGTTGGTTCTCTGTTTCTCTTGATTCATAGGGTTTGGATTTTGAAATGTCTTTTCCACAGTTTAATTCTACCAAAACCCTTTTGGTAGGAAAAATGTGGAGTTCGGTGCATCTCTACTAGCCATATTCTAATTAGTATGCGTGTAATACACATAGTGGCTTACAGCAGTAGAGCTTGGGCTCTTGAAAGGTCGTCACCCTCTTCTCAAGGATGTAGACATTACCATCAACTCTTCCAGAGGCTTAGCTCTCGTGGATGGCAGAACAGTGGAAGAAAGAGGAAAAGTCATCAGGCAACTAGATTACAACTGGTCAGATGCTTCGAGTGAATACCAACCAACAAGCTTTATCAAGAAGAAACTTGAAGAGAGTCACAGTAGTAACCGTACTCACCTTAGATCTCAAAATGACTCGCAGAGAAAATCACAACTTGAGAATAAAGGGTCTCTAGAAATTGTAGTTGGGGTTTTGGACCAAACCAGCTCTATTAGTGATGATATGGGGAAAAAGGACGAAGTCAGTTCAGAAGATATTGAAAAAGGTCAAGTGGTACGGACAGCTGAAGTGGCATTGAATATTCTTGATATGACTTACCCTGACACTCTGACTGAGGAAGAAAAGAAAAAGGTAACTAGGCCGTCCTCATCCATTCTTATAAATTGCAGATTTCTTCAATTGTCTGAAGTTGTAAATTATGATAAGCTTTATCCTTTCTTTACCCTTTCTGTGGAGTGTATAATGTCCTTGCGCATTTGTTTTATTTATTTGTTTATCTATTTAATAAATCTCATATTGTACATGAAAACAAGGGGGAAACGAGGAAAATCAGAGACTTCTTTGCTACCGTTTTCTTCATGCACTTTCCCTACCTCCACCCCCCCTTTTCTCTCCCCCTCCTTTTGTCAAGGAAGGAGCTGCTATTTCTCTAGGACTTTTCTGTGATATTTGAAATACAAGAAGAACATGTATATCTAACATGTACTTCTATAAAAAGATCCTATACATCTCCTTTATTCTTCTACTTTTCAAAGCATGGTTAACTTATGAAGAAGAAAGCAGAGAATAGGGACAGGAGGAACGTAGTGAAAATGAAAGGAAAACCGGTAGCTCCTGCTCCCAATATCTTTGTTCTGTAAGGTCTGTTCATCAATTTCTTTATCAAATTAAGACAGATGTGCACCAAAATTTGCTCAGTCACATTGTCACCGTATTATTTCTTCAACGAGGTTTGTACTATCAAAGTGATGGTTTCTGGTTACCTTCACCCAATGGCTTTTTCAACCAAAATTTTCTGGCAAATTAATTCTCTTCACGTAATTTTGGGACTAAAGAATTTGAAGTTTTTCTTCGTTCATATTCTCAATAATCAGTATCTTTTATGCTTTGTCAAGTTTTTCTTCTTTTACGGTCTGTGTCCGTTACTACATGCGCTGTTCCTCAGTAATATGCAATGCATTGGTACGTTTTGCTGGCTCCTTCAAAACTATGTTATCCATCCACTTAAGTTGTTATGCTGCTTCCTGGTTCAGGTCTTGAATGCTGTGGATAAAGGAGAGACACTGATGAAAGCTCTGCAAGATGCTGTACCGGAAGAAGTCCGTGGAAAGCTTACAACTGCTCTATCTGGGATATTGCATGCTCAAGGATCAAACTTAAAGGTTAGGGATTTAACTGGCACTTCTCATAAATCCAATGCCACATTAGAATTGAAGAAAAAGACTGAGGAGAAGGTCAGACATGTGGCAGATGCTGAAGGTTCCTCACAAGTTTCTTCACCTTTGCACGAGATGGGAGTTGTTAAAGATGTTTCAGATGGTTCTGATAGCCATCAACCTACAAAGGACAAGTTTATTGGGGAACTGGAATCTGAGCCTCCTTCCTCGGACCAAAATTCTATTGATCAAAATGGTTCTCAGCCACTTAGCATTCATGGTGATGATACTATCAGTTCTATAAGGAGGGAGACCAGTGGCTCTGGTAGTACTGTTTCAGATGATGAATTTTCTAGGGAAAATGCTTCCCAGTATTTTGATAATGGTGGGAAAGAACTAGACATAAGTGAGAAGCCAGAATTTTCAAGCAAGGTTGAACAGTTAGGTTCACACGAAGTAGCCATTGGTGATAATTACAAAGACCAGGGAGGTGGAATTGCTCAATCAGATGAGGAGGAAGAGAGTAAACGCAAGAAAAATGAAGAGAAAACTATAGATCCTTCAATTGATGATAAGGCGGTGTCATCTCTTACAATAGAGGAAGCACTTTCATCAGCAGGGTCTACTTCAGAGACACATCGAGTAGAACATGAATACAATAATGATCAGATGGATACAAATAGTGTGCAACCTGTTGTAGAACATACCAAGCCTTTCGTTTCTGAATCTAATGTCAACAACTTCAGCGTTTCTCAGGCTTTGGATGCCTTGGCAGGGATTGATGATTCCACCCAGTTAGCAGTCAATAATGTATTTAATGTAATTGAAAATATGATCTCGCAGTTGGAGGGTTCAGAAAATGAAAGTGAGGACAAGAAGACTGATTCCTTAGTTAACAATAATTGCTCAGGTAACGATAATGAAAAGTCATCAGGGAAGAAAGAATGTGGTAACATGGATTCGTCTGTAAAACCTGAAAGGCTAAGTGGTCCTCGTATAATTAATATCCTGGAGAGGAGAGGAGAATCAAAGCATAATGTTTCAAGTGAACGGGAAGAGGAGGAATTCACTTCAGACCTGGTCTCAATTAATAGGAGCTATTTGATTAGACCTCAGTCAGCCCAAGTTGGCCAGGATGAAAATGAAAAGGACGAACTACTTGATTTGGATGGCAATGTGGACATGACTTCAAATGCGTATTTAGATTCTGTTCACAGTAATTTTTTCTTGAAATACATTGCCTCAAATATGCCTACTAAATCACTTGATAAGGATACGACTGCAACATTGTTGCTTGATTATATTCCTGAAAAAGATCAGTGGAAGTTTATTGAACACCCGGGAAATGAAAATGGTGCTATTTCAACATCTGAAGAACTTGAAGGAAAAGTGAATGCCTATGCACATGCAAAAGGGAAGAATACTGATGATGTTATTGAGCCACTTTATATGATCTTGGACAGTGACAATCAGCCAGAGTCAGTTGGGGAATATCAAAACACGGTCAATGGAAACGAAGAAATCAAATGTAGTGATGGACAGAAGGATTTGGAATACTTTGTTAGATCTATTATACAGGACAGTTTGAAGGTTGAAGTTGGTCGTAGGTTGAGTGCAGCTAACAAGGACTTAAAATTGGGCGTTGACAGAGACATTGAACATGTTGCAAATCTGTTGTCAGTGGCTGTTGGATATGGCAGTGGATGCAGACAGTGCTTAGGAAGTAAAAGTGACAGCATTAATTCCATTGCAGATAAAATGGGTACTCTTTGTGGCGAGCAGATTATTAGATCAATTTCATCTTCTGTTCAGGAAACTGTTTATTTGAAAAAAATTCTTCCTTTAGGTGTTATAATTGGCTCTAGCTTGGCAGCTTTAAGAAAATCTTTTCATGTGACTACGCTGCATGATGATAACCAGGGAGAATGCTTGGGCGTTGATCAAGCTAAGAAATCTGGTGACAGAAATCAAAATGTTATACTGACCGATACAGTGGGTGGGGAAGAAGGATGTGCTGAAATGAGAAGTTTAAATAAAGATACTGTTGTGGTTGGAGCTGTCACAGCTGCTCTTGGAGCATCTGCTTTACTGGTACATCAGCAGGTATATGTTGCTTGGAAATTTTTGTTTTTTGCATTGCCTTTTGCACCTTGATGTGATCAGTCCCCGAATCATACATATAATATATATATACATATATAGACACACATATAACATATGTAGCAAAAGGAAACAAGACTTTTCATTAATGCTGGAAAAGATTCAAAAGTGAACAACAAATCCAAGTCTACAAAGTGTGGACTAAGGGAAGATTTGCAAAACAAAGAAACAGCAAATACAATGTAAAGATCAAGAAACCAAAGCAAACAAAGGCGAGAAGTATCTTGAAACTTGGAAGAAAGCCCCCAATTATTACAAATATCTTCGATTGAATAAAAAAAGAGAAGAAAAGAATGCAAGTATTCATTCTTGCTTTTAATTCTTCGCTTCTTGTTGTTCCATGGGGACTTTTTAAATCTCTTCCTTTGTTCTGTCATTTTAAAGTTGACATTAATTTGGAGTTCAAAATATTTTCCTTCATTCCTAGGGATTAATTCTTATTTATTACTTCCTCACCATGCATGTATATAGAAGTAAATGTGATCATTGTCCTGTTTATATTTGTGCTTTAAATGTGTTTCTGAACTCAAACACGCAGAATTTATGTGGAACTGATGACACTACTGAAAGTTCATTCAAGTCCAAGGAGAAAGCTAGTCTTCAGAAAGAGCCAGAAAGGCATGACGAGCAGATAATACCTGAAAAGAATCATAACATCGTCACTGCTCTTGCTGAGAAGGCAATGTCAGTTGCTAGTCCAGTGGTGCCCAAGAAGGAAGATGGTGAAGTAGATGAAGAAAGGTTTTGGCCGCAAATGCATGTCTTACACAATTTTTTATGTCCTTTTCTCTTTTTCTAAGTATTTCTTCCCTTTTCAAACAGGCTAGTCAATATGCTAGCTGAATTAGGAGAGAAGGGCGGCATATTGAAGCTAGTAGGAAGAATAGCTTTACTCTGGGGTGGTATACGTACTGCAATGAGTGTGACTGAAAAACTTATCTCGATTCTTCGAATAGCTGAACGCCCTTTGTTTCAGAGGTAATTTTAATTGCAAAACTCTACTGCATTTCTCCAAAGTATTGAATACTGTTGTCGTAGCTAGCTATTGACTACCTTGATGTTCTTTCGTTTTTGTCAAGGATAGATGTTGCCATTTTCTTAGAGACTAGGTTAACAGCTTTTCTTTAGCTTGATGATAAAACTGGCTATGGGCTTTAGATGGAACCCTCTCTTCGAAAGGGACTTGAGCACCAGATACCAAGTAGAACGGTTATCATTAAACAGATTTTGGAATGACTAGTGGTAACATCCATTGCTTGCAATGCCCCTAGTTTCTTGGATTGCAAAGAAAATGAAAAATGAATGAAGGAGAAGAAACGAAATGCAGGAGAAAACCCTATATATTTATGTAGAGAGAATACCAGCCATATACGGAGACTTGGGCAGGAATACTCCTAAAATAACTCATACATGCTGGAATTATTCTTCTAACAGAATGGACAATCCATAATACACGCGGGCCACAGAAAAGCAATATAAGACCCATAATACAAAAAGACCAATAAAAGGAAAAAAAAAAAAAACAACGTAATGGGCTTTGGCCTTCAATATCAATGGGCTATCTTAACACCTAGTTATTGTTAAACAACTAATGGAAAAAACTGAATTTACCCAAATCTCTATAAGATCATAACAGGCGGTTGGCATGTATATTGACTCTTCTAATTTGCTTGACATGTTAGATTATGATTTAGGAAATGAGTTGTACCTCCCCTTTCTCCTCCCCGTGCTCCCCTTTTTCCCAATTCTTTTCTTCTTATTAGTTGAAAGAGAGGAAACCTAGGCATCTGACAGCAAAAAAAAAAATCCCAATACACGGCTAGGTAAGTGGAATGGGTTCTTTTGCAAACTCAATTGATCTATAATTTCTTTCTTCCCAATCCTCTTTCTTCCTTTCCAAAATTTATTTAATGAAAATTATCATAAATTAGAAACATGAGAAAAAAACAGGTATAGATTTGAAAGAGTTGAAAGCACAATCACAAGCCGAAGATTCTCCTTAATAGATAATTCTAGCAGCTGTTTTTCGTAAATCGTCAATTCGGTTCTTTACTTTACTCTTTCCTGTTAGGTGCAAATAAAGTCAAATATTGGCTAGGGAAAGGAGAAATCAATAGTAGTGAGGACAATTATCTTTGGGTAGAAAAAAATACCATGAGGGCTTATGCTCATAGTAGACAATACCATATCAATTGAAGATATGTGGAGTGGGGTACGTTGTCCTCATCAATTGGTATTAGTCATAGCCTAAACCTAGTTATGTGTTGGAGAAATCCTTAGATCCCGAGCAAAGAGAGTTAATGAGCCTCATTTGTGCTCTATTTTGCCTTAATAAGAGCAAAATAAACATTCTTTGTCAATTGTTGTTATGTGCTCGTGCTCTATCAGATGTTGTGTCAGGGAGAAAAACAAGTTCTCGCTATTGGGAGGGGATAATTTCATAATAGACAATATGGAGATATGTGGAGGGCCCATTGCTCGTGCTCTACAGATATTTTCATAATAGACAATATGGAGATATGTGGAGGGCCCATTATTCTTTTTATCTCCTTTCACCATATTTCCATCATAAATTATATGAATTTGTTACCCTTTTTCTTCATTGTAATTTCACAATTAAATTATGGGTTTATCTTCTACACCAGATCAATGCTTGTTGGGTAATTCTAAGGGATTCACAGCAGATAGTCGGTGACCTGTCAAGTAAAAGATGGATAACCTTTTAAAAATGCTGCATGGTTGTGCTGTTATGTTGGAGGGTATGGTTGGAAAGAAACTAATATAATTTGCAGGATAATCATGTAATGGAGGCGTTGTTTGTTATAGTATCATTTTTTACTTGGATTTTATTATTACTTTCGCTTTTCAACACTCTAGATGGGCAAGTTTCTTATAATTATGGGCAAGTTTCTTATAATTTATAGTCTTATAGATTGAGGGTTCCTCATCTTCATTATACTTGTTTATTCGGTGAATAAGTATTCATATCTTTGATCTAATGTTTATTGATTTACTCTTTATCTCAACTGTTTTGTAGGATTCTTGGGTCTGTGGGTTTGGTGCTTATTTTATGGTCACCAATTACTCTTCCACTGCTTCCCAAACTTGTTGATAGCTGGACTTCTCATACTCCCTCAAAAATTGCTAATCTTGCTTGTGGTTTTGGTCTTTATATCGCTCTCACGATTCTTGTTATGATGTGGGGCAAAAGAATACGTGGGTATGAAGATCCAGCAAAAGAATATGGGCTGGATTTGGCATCTTGGTTTAAGGTACCATTTTCAACTTGGCACTTGATAAAAATCTTGTTAAGAACTGACTTTGCTTGCGTCTCTGCCTTGTTGGAGGGGAGATATCAGCTGATGTTGCTTGCATAATTTAAATAGTTTTTATCTTTTTTTTATCTTTATTTAGATTAGATACTATTCTCAAGAAAATGAAATTTTCAATACTGGGGAAGATGATTCTTTCCTACTGAAGAAGAATGGGGTACAAGACTCGTCTAAATGGTTACATGGAAAACAAACTTGGAAGGAGAATATAAGGAAACAATTACCAATTAAGGGCTAATTACAAATGAGGAAATAAAAATATTAAAAAAAAAGATGTAAATTATAATGACATTCCCTTCAAGCTGGTGAGTGAATATTTTCCGTTCCCAGTTTGCTAACCAAATTCTAGAAGTTGTCTATTATGAAAATATCTGCTATCTGATTATTGGTTGACATAAATGAAGAGCAAAGTAGACCACGATCCAACCTCTCTTTTATAAGGTGCAATCAACTTCTACTTGCTTGGTTCAATCATATTGATTTGGATAATAGGTGATACGTATAACAGACTTATTATCGCATTACGGCTTCATAGTCCTTCCTCATGAAATCTTCAAGACTTCACAGATAATTTTATCTGGAGTAATTTACAAATGCCTAAGGCCATCGCTCATTCTGATCTCGATCTTGTGCAGCCACATTTTGCTTTTTACTTCTCCATGTTACCAAATTTTCACCCAGAATTAGAAGGTGATTTTTACCAACTACTGAACACGCATAAATATGCATCCTAAATTGAGTTGCTCGCCATTCATAAACAACAATCCCCTCCCAGTGGAATTCTTCAAATAATGAAATATCATATGCATTTCTTTATAGTGAACTGTTCATGGGATATGCATAAATGGACTTACCACTCCCACAACCTAAGTAATATCTGGTCTAGATATATCAATTTGCTAAACCTTTTATAAGTTTCCTTATTTACTTGATGTCTTCTATTTCACATAATGTGTTCCCACTAGTTTGCTACCAAGGTTCCCTAAGTCAGTCACGTATTTCTATTGTGAAAAGAGTGCATTGCTTAGAATTGTTTACTTTGATTCAATGGAAATATTTCATCTTTCCAAATTTTTTCACTTCAAATTCATTAAACCATTTTCTTAGTTGATCTTGTTCATTACTATTGTTCCTGTGACAATATATTATCAACATTAACAATTAGTGTTATAACAACCCATGCAGTCAAATGTTTTATGAACAACTTAGGATCTCCTTGACTTTGTTTGTAGCCCATCTTCCTCATAACTTGAGAGAATCTACCAAATCACGCTCTAGGAATTTTTTTTTAATCCGTACATGTTCTTTCATTTACAAACCTTATTTCTTGTTTGCTCATATTCAAGTGAAATCTCGATCTAAATTTCTTCTTCCAAGTCATCATAAGAAAACCATTCCATCTTTATTTAGATTGGATAGTACCTTTCCTTTTTTTTTTTTTTTTTTTTTGTCCAACATGTTGGGAGTTGGATTCGAGCCAAAAGCCCTTTTATTGAAGATATAGTACCTTATCCAGCTGGGCTATGTGTGGGTTGGTTGATATTATCTTTCCATTATTTGTCAATATATTTTCTTAATTACTGTGAATTTTTGTTAGATTCCATGTTTGTTAATTCCGCTGTACTATCTATTTGTGAGATAATAAACATTATTCTCTCTAAACAAAGTTCAGTTTTACTTCACCACTAATAATATTTAGCTCCTTGCATGCAGAGTTATGATTTTCTTATGGCCTTCTTTGGAGGAGTTGCGGGTCTCTTGGGAATTCAATGTGTAAATGGATTTCTTGGTTACACAACTCTTTCATTGCCAGCTATTCCAACTTTGGTGAACTGGGTTTCATGGTTAAAGGTGCTAGGGGGAAGTCTGTTGCTGGTTAGTGTTGGAGTTATATCATCAATATTTGTTACAGCAGTGGAAGAATTTCTCTTTAGGTCATGGTTAACTGAAGAAATTGCTTTGGATCTCGGATACTACCCAGGGATTATCATTTCAGGACTAGCTTTCGCAATATTACAGAGGTAAATTTTTCATTGTTTGATTATATCTCCCTTCCGCCCTACATCTTGGTTGGTTGGTTGTCTGTTTTTTATTTTGGTTTTCTTTGGAAATTATTTTCGTGGTCTTTTTTATTTTTAAAACTGCTAACATTTTCTTTTTTTTTGTCCTCCATGTTACCAATGGGGAAATTTTCTTGCTTCAAGATATATGTTTGGAGTATTAAAAAAAGGGGTAAAATACGTTTTTGGTTAGTTTTGAGTATAATTTTCATTTGATTCATAGGTTTCAAAATGTTCCATTTTTATCCCTGAATTTTGAGTTTAGCTTCTAATTGATCTCTAAGTTTTAAAATGTTACATTTTTACCTTAGAGGATTGAAGTTGGTTTTTATTTGGTCCATAAGCTCTAGGATTTTACACATTTACCCTTAAACTTTTACTCGAGCTCACTTTTAGTTATTTGTGTTAATTTTCTATTTATGAACTTAAATAAATAAATTGATTATAATTAAATTAGTTTTCATTAACTTCTGGTCATCATTAAAATTAATTGATAAATTCACACGATATTATTTTAAATTAATTATTTGGAAGTTAATACCATAGACCTAAAGCGAGCATTAGTTACTCAGTGAGCATTACTTACTCAACAAAAGACCTAAAGCGAGCCTTAGTTATTCAGGGTAAAAATGTAAAATCTAGAAATTTTGGGACCAAATGTAACTAAACTCAAAACGGGAGGAAAAATGTAACATTGGGACTTAAAATTTAGGGACCAAAAAAACATCTTTTCCAAAAAAGAAAAATAAATAGATAAAAAGATATATGTTTGGACACAATTAAATGAGCTAGGTAATAGATTAAACAATTTGATTTTCGTCATTTACTGTTCAAAGGGAGGAAATTTTCTTTAATATTCCATGCAAGAGACATGACAAGTGTGTTCCTAATAACTGTTGTTGCTCAATCCAAAGTAGTATGTTTTTGCTTCTCCTCCTTAGTCGATTAACAAAAATATTATATTTTTCATTAAATGCGTTGGTTAATTAGTTCAATGATCTCACTATTTGACTAATGCATCAAATTATTTGTTTATATTTTTTCCCTACGAGTTCAGTTTTTTTCTTTTCCATTCCTATTCATAATGCAAAGTCGAGAACAATATGTGGAACCATTTTATTCTCTTTCAATTGAATTTCAAGACAAGAGCGCCTTTCTTTCAAAGTATCTCGAAAAGAGCTCCCATGATTTTAGGAGACAAGTTGTGTGTTTAGGAGTTTTATATGCTCTAATTCAGAGTTCTATTACTGGACTTTTTTCTAATGTAGTTAGCAACATTTGATATGCATATTCCTATCTTAATCCCATGTGTTACAGTTAAGTTAGACGGTTCTACTTTTTGCGAACTGCTGTCTATAGTTTACTATGGAAGAGCCTCTGCTTATCAATGCAGCCTCATGTCGTCTTGTGGGATTGAAATAACTGATATAAATGTCGGGTTTTAGGTCCCTGCAAGCGATACCGGTTTTATGGGTGTTATCTTTGGGTTTGGCGGGAGCCCGCCAAAGGAGGGACGGCTGCCTGTCAATTCCTATTGGCTTACGTGCTGGTATTACAGCATCTAGTTTTATTTTTCTGAAGGGAGGATTCATAAGCTATAAGCCCTCCATCCCCATGCATCATTCTCTTTGGATTATGGGCATCGACACACATCAACCATTGAGTGGGGTGGCTGGTTTTGCATTTGCTTTGCTGGTGGCTTGCATTTTCTTCCCCAGAAATCCCATGAAGAAGAAGAATTTGAGAAGGACGATTCGAGAATAGAAGATTGATTGTATCTTAACTATTTTGTAACATGAAAGCATCGTTTGATTAAGCGCCTGATCATTCTTTGCGAAGTTGCATGGGGGAGCTAAATGGCTGGGAGGTTTCAGAGGGTACTAAGGAAGAAACATCCCTATGAACCCTGCAAAAGTGTTGTCCAAAATGAGGAATGCCTTTACGTAGGTATTGCTGCTCACAGTGGCTCAATTCATTTCTCGTCTGTATATCAAATGCTGCAGTTTATATTGTTTTGTAAAGTATTAGCTGTATTTATTATTAGAGGCAGATGTATATAATCAACGAAGAAGAAAGAACATTGTATCAGGACATCTGCACCATTTAAGTGAATAAAAAGGAAAAAGAAAAGCCTACACAGTATTTGATACTTGTAAGAGCAGATACTAACATCCATTAATTAAGGTATCCTTATTCTAAGAGGTCTGCTTGAATTCAACCCAACATAAGTAAATGTTTTTAATAGTGTTAATTTCACATTTGTTTATGACAATAGAATCGATTTATGTCCTTGTCTCAATATCAATAATGGATATGTAATAGGATTTTCATTTTCTTTTCCCTATTCCTTCTTATTTACTTACCCCTACAGATAAGCCTTGACTTGCTACAATCATCTCCAAGTTTTTTGGATTTACAGAGGTATCTGTGGCAACTGAATTTATTGGCCTCCCTTCGGTCTTCCAGTTAGTTTTGAATGATCACATTTTTCAAATCTCTTAGCGCTCTTACAAGCCTTGTTGAAACCCAGCTCTCTCTTATTATTTATACCCTCTTTTGGTTTAATGTATTGATTAGAGGATGCAAATGGAGAGAACCCTCGACAACAGTAATACGATAATATGTTGGAAATAATTGTAATAATCTATACCTGCTGAGATTAAAGCACTTGAGAAAATTAGCATGTGAACAATAGCTGATCGTTCTAGTAAAAAATGAACGGTGTGTAAATGAAACTTGGAGATTCTAACATATTTCTCGAAGTAGAGAGGTTATTCAAGAAAATAATGGGACAAATTTTCATACGGAAACTAGCATCGAGTGTAATTTTTACATAATTCAAGAAAATTTGATGCAAGGTTTACATGAATTAGTTGAAGAATATTAGAGTTCTTTAATTATTCAGACTCTTACCTTGCATTAACTGATTACATCAGCAACAGCGAAAAAAGCTCATCAACAGCAAAAAAAGCTTATCAACAGCAAAAATGGCCATTTGCACAACTTGGGAGAAAATTTATACATAATCTAGGTTAGTTCATTTCTTACCACAGCTCCCACTAGAAGTTTCAGAGGGTTGAACATTTCATAGCAAAGAGCTCATCAAGGCAGTATCTTAGCATATACAAAGATCATATTATAGATTTAACAGATTTGAGATTAGATTCCAGCCCATCCAAGTCTTCCTATCGGAAGGACAAACAAAGTTAAGTTGAAACATCTCCTTGCTAACATGTTCCCCTGATTCACAGAACCCAACTAGCTTTGCAACAATTTTTGCACTGTCCTGTATGTGTTTCATGTTAAGGGGATCTGTCCATAACTTGTTGACTAGCTGCAGCCTTCTCTGTTTTCCAACTTGTGGAACTTCCCATTTCACATACAACATTTCTCTTTCCTCTGCTGTTAGCTTAGAGCTCACCCTCTTCGCAAGATACTCCCTTTCTTGCTTCAGAGCCTTGACACTGCGCAGCATTGCAACCGTCATTATTGTTGTTTGTATTCAAATGAAAGCTTAAGAAACATCTCATCTCATCTCAAGTTACAGAGCTTATACCTTGCATAAACAGAGCTTGCAGGTTCATCGCCTAAAAGTGCTGGACTCGCATTTCCAAGCTCCGCTAAGTGTTGCTCCAACCATGTTAATCTTCTCCATTCAACTTCCATATAAATTTGATCAGATGGGTCTCCTTTAAACAGCAAGTAAAACTGTGTCCGATGTACAAGGGAAACATGGCAAAGATGCCATAACATGATGATTTGCTTTCTCTGATCTTCAAATATAGTATGCCAAGAAACTGGAGTATGTTCAATTGTGTCCATTGCCGCTTCAGTTCCATTCTCATTTTTCTCCAGATCCAATACCTATACATATGTTCAATAAGCATGTAAATAAAATATATGTAAGAAGAAAATTGTCTCATTTCTGGTTCGTAATAAATAAATGATAAATACATATACACGTACATATAGGGAAGAAAGAATAAAATATCAGCTGGCCTATGTAAGGTTAAATTCAAATTGTCAACGCCATTCTGTAGACATTTGTAAACTGCCATTCTAACTCATTTTTGGGACACGATATATCTTTGGATGAAAAATTACCATGAATGGGGTTGTCAGAACAAACTTTACTACTTTGGGGATGAGGACCTTCTATTCAACCTTTATTATAACATACTTCAATTTGTTAAGTTGCTGTCAGAGGCTCATGGGACAGGAAAGAAGTGCTCTTTGCACATTCTAATAGTAACAAGGTTAAGCTTAGAAATTGGGGAAGTCAGTTTGGGGTTTTGTCTTTATCATTATTGGCGTATTCTCTCTACGATGTATGTTATAATAAAGGTATTCTGATCTGCAAGGTATTCTGATCTACAAGGTATTCTCTCTGCAAGCTGGTAAACTCTCTCCCCTCTTATTTTGCAAAAGAAAACACACAAAAACCATGAACCTATCTTTCCTAATATCCGTATATATATACTATCCATATTCCACTAATGGTTCCCTCCTTACACAGCTTTCCCCTAGGTAACTAACTTGCAGAGGAGGAATTCCCCTTCTTGACCCTTCTGGAATATTGGATGGTAATTGGGGGTCTAATCTAACATCACCCCGGGGTCAAAGTAACTTTGTCACCCCAAGGAGATACACCTCAAGAACTGGCTGCACCCAAGTAGTTTCATGAGCACATAAGTCTTCTAAGCTCGCAAGTAATTCAGTCGTTCCAATGTGCGCATTCTTTCGATGATCCGAAATATCATCTGGTTACAGTAGCCATTCATAGTCATCATTAAGTACGAGAGGTCCTTACTGCATGGATTGAGCATCACCCAAAGCTTTTTTAAGCTGAGATATATAGAAATGGATTAATGGAGGATGTACCTGGTAGTTGGAGCCAATAGGCAACAACTGGCGTCAGAAGTCATGTAGCCGCTCCCAAGTAGCTTCATGGGCATGCAAGTCTTTCCAGCTCACAAGTAATTGAGTCGTTCTAGTGTGCATGCAAGTCTTTCGATAGCCAAAAATATCATTTGGATCCATTAGCCTTCATAGTCATCATTAAGTATGGAAGGACCCTACTGCACAAATTGTGAATCGCCCAAAGCTTTTTTAAGCTAAGATACACAGAAAACTGGAATGGAGGTTGTACCTAGTAGTTGGAGATTCTGGTTTTGTGATAAATACTGCTCCCAAACCAACTCCCAAGGCGTCCGTCTCCACTATGAATGGCTGATCAAAATTTGGAATCTAATAATGGAATTCTTTAGTCTCTCGAAGGCCTCTGTTGCTTCTTCAGTCCACACAATTGGTTTGCTTTCAACAATTAGGATAGGGGAGCTAATGTGCATTCTAAATTTTCCACAAACCACCTATAGTACCCTATGAATCCCAGAAAGCCTCTCAACTCACGTCTGTTCTGTGGTATCGGCCATTTGATTAAGGCACAAATCCTTTTTGGGTCTGCTTGAACTCCCTCAGCTGAAACCCAATGGCCCAAGTATTCAATATTCTCGTTGGCAAACTGATACTTGGTCCCATTGGAATACAACTCAACAAGGATGATGTCATGGACAAAAGGGCAGAATATGCAATTGCTAAGAGATTGAAATGTGAATGGGCCAGTGTGGGATCGAAGGTCATAGCCAAAAATTCATAAGGGCCTTCTTCATGGGTTCTGAATGCAATTTTGGTTATGTCGTTCTCATGTATTCGAATTTGATGGTAGCCTGATTTCAGATCTGATGTTGGAGTAGATTGGAGATCCTTGCAACTCATCAATAACCAGAATTGAGAACTTATCTGGTACTATAACCATCCACCAACCTTCTTTTTGACAAGCAACACAGGGCTAGAATGTAGGATTATACTCGACCAAATAATTCTCACTATCAACATTTTATTCATTAAGTGTTCAAATTTATCCTTCTGTAATGAGGATGACGGTAAGGATGTATTCATAAGAGCAGTTCCTTCCAATAACTGGAGATCGTGTTGTGTGGTGAATCACTAGGCAATTGAAAAACATCAGTAAAGTCCCTGATCACTTAATTGTTAGTAAAAATTTTCATAGGCTACCATTATCTACAACTCATGGGATTAGGAAGTGATGATATTGGGGAGCGATGACAAGTGCCCTGAATTCCACTAAGAATCTATGGTCATTACGGCCCCGTGTTTTTTAAGGTCACGTAGGCCTTGGTCAATCTTGGATTACCTTTTAGCATCACTTTACGTGGCCCCCAAATAAATAACCTTCATCGTTAGAGATGACCTCAGTACACCCAATGTGTGAGAAGCCACTACATCCCTAGACTGACATCTACACCCCCTAATTCTAAGGTTAGAAAGTTTTCACAAATTGTGCTACCAACCCATTGCCTTTTACTGCGACACCAGTTCCTATCATCACTTCGTAGTTGGTTATTTGTTAAGGAATGTTTGTGGTGGGTTATTTGTTAAGGAATGTTTGTGGTGGGCTAATTCTAAGGTCATAGGAGGCCTAACTACTCTCTTTAATGGATGTGTGGTGGGCTTAGGGTTGGCCAATTGAGCCCTGGTATTAGGGAGTGCGATATGTTTTCCGGCCTCCAATCTGTTCATGATTTCCACAAGTTGTCTCAATCATATGAATCCCAAGGGGTTGCCAACACATAACCTCATCCCTAACTACCGGATCCAATCCATTCAAAAAAGCATTTTCCAATGATTTGTCTATCAAGTGAAAACGTGGTGCCTTCAAATGTGTTTCAGTACTCCAATATTATTTCCTATTTTATGGTTAGGAACCTTCCTCGCACACTTCCTTTCTTTGATGTGTCAACAAACATATTTCCAAATCATTCTAGTTCTACAAGGGTTCTCATCCCTCCAATTCTCAATACTAGTATAATGTGACACCTCCAAAAATCACAACTGTATCTGGTAATTTCTCAGAATAAGTGAGCTTATGCATTTGGAAATATCTGTCATCCTTGAAAAGCTACGAACCTTAGTCATCTCCTCCAAACCTATGCATTTCGACTCTCTTAAGTGTACTATGATCCTCTGTTCCTTCTTATGTTTTCTGCATTTCATCAGGAGTTTGTCCCAATGTCTCACACTAGAGTTTTTCCATTCCTTTTCTCCCCAATGTCTCAGTAGAGTTTTTCCTTTCATTTTGCTTATGACCAGAGCCTTCAATAATAGTTGAAAATGAAGTTCTTATCCTCGTTGTACTCAACAATGATATCTCAATGACCACATTCGCGAACATCTTTTTTGGTTTCATCCACATTTTGCTTGGCTTCATCTGCTTGAACATTGAGGCATTCCACCATTTTTTTTTTCAACGATGAAAAATTGTTTTCCATCACTGGAAATTTCTCAACATTCTTCTCGATACTTTTAATTTCTTGATTGGTCATATCCAAACATTCTTTGCGTCTCTTCTAAGTCATTTTTACAAATTTACTAGGACGAACTTATCCAATACCAATATGCAAGTTATCTCCGGATGATGTTGATATTAAGAAGAAAGAAATGCCTAAGGCTTTACAAAACTCCCAACCAATTGGAGCCCGAGAGGGCTGGTAAACTCTCTCTCTCTCCCCTCCGATTTTGCTGAAGCAAACAGACAACTCGAAACATATCTACTTTCCTCTTAATATCAGCATCTCCGGATGATGTTGACATTAAGAGGAAAGAAATGCCTAAGGCAATACAAAACCCCCGACCAATTGGAGGGGAGAGAGGGCTGCTAAACTCTTTCTCTCTCTCCCCTCCTATTTTGCTAAAGCAAACACACAAAACGCATAAACATATCTACTTGCCTAGCCACCTTATATATATACTACCCACATTCCAATAGTGTTCCCCTCCTTACACAGCCCTCCCTTGCGTAACTAACTTGCAGAGGATGAATTCCCTTTCTTGTCCCTTCTAGAATATTGGCTTATAATTGGGTTCCTATAATCCTAAGATTCCCTACTTTTGGAGCCTGGTGAGTGTAGCTGGTTAAATTTTACATGTTCACTAAAGACTGTTTTACAAAGCCCACTAAACTTCTAGAGGAGCCATTTGAGGAAAGCCTACTTCTCTATGGGAAGCAAACGCATCCCAATTTAGTATGCTTTGTGCAGTTATTCTACTTCACTTCTGTATCTCTTTCAAAAAAATCCTAGGATCCGTAAAGAGAGAGGATTGTTTTGGTGAGAAAGGGAGGTCACAAAAGGAGGGTTGATGGCTACATTTGGTTAGTCAAAATTCTATGTCAAAGTTGTGTTGGAAGTGTAGCCTATATTTTCCTATTTATCACACTATCTTTTTCCTCGTGTTTGAATTATCCCTGCTATAATTTATATTAGCTGTATAGCATAGACTTATGTCTATCCCCTTGATTACTGATTGCTTATATTTTCCTATATTTTTCACTGTGCCTTTTCGGGGTGTGCTTAACACCCTGCTGCAATTTATACTAGCTATAACATGGACTTAGCTGTAGCTGCCTATAACTGGCAACTGGCTGATTTCTTTACACGCTTAACTGATACTGTATTCTCAAGTTATCGCGATGTACATGACTAATATAATGAGACAAAAAAGAATCTGAGCAATTTATATACCTGGCAAACCAGCAGTTGCTTCTGATACTGTAGTTTTGCCACCCGTTCTTTTAACTCAGTAACATAAGCTCTTATACTCCGTATATTCTCCTCAGCAGCAGTCTTGAACATTCTCTGCATTTTTTTCACATTAACTGAGTTAGATTGCTGTGATAGGGGAGTACTATCCCTTGATACATTTCTGCAGTTTTCATCACAGTTTGGTGTAATTTTGCGCGTCCTTGAACGTTCATCAAGAGCCGAAGTCACTTTACAAGGAACCCTGTTCTCTGTTTCATACTTCGTTACACTACGGGAAGAAGACATAGGAGAGCATGGGGATCGAATAATTTGATGCATGTTTGTACCGTTATTCAATGCAAAAGGAAGTACTTTTTTCCTTTTATGCTGGTTCTTCAACTCCGGTGTATCCTCGTCGTTTGGACTTGGATAAGACGAGACCAAATTGTCAATAGATTTCTGAACATTCTCAAGCTTCTTTTCAAGAGATTCAATTGCAGTTCCTTCAGATTTAAAACGAAGTATCTCTTCCATCAGGTTTGTCTTATCTCCAGCAATGGTTTCTTGAGGAATGGAGATTAAAACATGCATGTCCTTGATTTCGGATAGCATCTTAGCAATAGTTTCAGAGGCTTCTTGACTTCCCAGTTTATGGGAAGCAACCTCCCTATGCAACACGTCAAGGGCTCGATTTGCTTCCTCACCAAGCTGCCTCTGACAGTGTTCTAGCTTTCTGATTTCATGCACAATAATGCATGGATCTATTGACGGTATTGATCGCCTCAAAGCTCCTTTCCTTCCTACTACTACACTTCTTAGCTTGGATCCTGGAGGAATTTTAGTGGGAGTTCGATCATCATCTCCTCGAAACGATAGGCACCTAACTACATGAGAAGGCCTACATTCATCTATTCCCTGCAAAAGTCAACAAGTCAATGATTAAAAATATCAATAATAACGGTGAATATTATAAACCTCAAAATAATGTACCTTCGGTTCCCCATATACTTTTTTTTCTTGTTCAAGTTGACACCTTAGCTCCTTTATTTCTTTCTCCATCTACGAAAGAGATTTTCTTATTACAATAATTATACAGAGACACGAAAAATTCAGGTCTTTAGACCCAACGAAAGAACAGACAAGTTTAGGATTATTTTACTAGAATGGAAACGCTCAAAAGCTGGGCTCTCAATGAGCAAGAAATAAAAACTCAATCTAATAATAGTTCTGCGGCTGTATAATTACAGCTATCCAATCACAATGGCAGTCTGTCAGGGAACGGCCATTGGACACGCATGGAAACTAAAACATTTAATAAGTTGTATGTGAAAAGTTTTTTCAATGTGATACCTGCTGAATCTTTTTATCCTTTTCCAGTAGTAAAGACTGTAAACACGTAGAAGACACCTCTGGACTTTTGAGTTCAGCCTCAAGTCTGGCGACTTCACTTTGCAAATGTTTCAATAATCTGTTGTCTGAGACAACCTAGAAAGAGGATGATTGAAACAAGTAGTAAATCGATCAAGCCAAATTCATCTTTAAATTCTTTATTGCATGAATGCCTTTGACAACCTAACCATTCCGGGGTTTTTTCAAGTTCCAATATCAATACAATATCTTTTATGCAAAGAAACCAAAGATCTAATATCAGAGAGAGATAGTTATATTCCGTGCAAAGAAGGATATGCAGGGGTTGAAAATGTTGGTAGTGACAACATTATTAGACTCCAAGTTACCGACATTTTATAAATATTTCAGAAGAGATTGAGAAAATGGTTGAAATAGCAATGATATTTGAAACCTGAACTATGTTTTATCCACTGATACTAAGATAATGGATACCTTCAACAACACTGTTTAAAATTAGGAGGACAAGGAAGCGTGAACAAACACAATTGGGAACAGAGTTTTTATTTTATATAAAAATAGGTTGAATTAGACAGTGTCTGTCTTACACTAGTGTTTGTACATCCGAGGTTTCTAGAGATCTTGTAGCATGTACTCTTAATTCTGCACACTCGAAGTTTCCATATTCAAGACTAACACATACTTCCAAAGACGGTTCAAATTTCACTTCATCAACTGTAGACAAAAGTTTGTGACCCTGCTTTTGTTCTCTTATTCTTTTAATGGGTGGCTTCATTGACTGGGAGTTCTTTTTGTTTATATATTTGGTTGTTCAGGTGGAAATATGGTTTCTTGGTGCTGCTGTCTCTGGATTCTATAGGCCTGGTTTGCTAACAATTTTGATTTTTAGTGTTCTATGTTTAAAATTTACGCTTACTTTCCACCAATTTCTCAATTATGATTTTTACTTTTCTTAAAAAAATACGTGAATTCCTAGTCAAATTCTAAAATTAAGAACTACTTTTTGTTTAATTTTTAAACTTGACTTAGTTTTTGCAAACATTAGTAGAACTAGATAACCACATATATAAACTTATGGGTAGAAGTAGTGTTTATAAACTTAATTGTCAGAAACTAGAAACTAAAAACCAAATCGTTATTCAAGCCTAAGCTTTCTGGCTTTTTGTTTTTTGGTTTTTTTTTAATGGTTGTAGTAATGCTCCATGTTGAGTTTCTTCTTCTTTTCTTTTTCCCTTCCCCTTTTTATCTCACTCTCCAGAGAGTTTTCTTTTTCTTTTTTTTTTTCCTTCCAGAACATTTCCGTCTCATATTATCAATGAAAAGTTGAAAAGCTATCTTTTATTTAAGGGGGAAAAGGTAATTTCAATACAGTAACTACAATAATCAAAGGTAGCTCTTGATTCTTCACAAAAACTCATTGATTGCGGGGACATGGGATCCTATATGCAAGGGCATTCGTCTTAACTTGAGTCTAAATATTGCTACGAGACTTTTAGAGAGACCTCAAAATTTTCCAAATAAGCTACTAATGAGACTAACAAAATAAAACTAACAATAACATTGTAATAAAAAATTACGACAAAATCTTACGGTATTTGAAGTACAATTTAATATTTTTACATACCATGTTTACTTGGGCATTATTGGTAACTTCCTTTGCACTAGTTGCAAACGAAAGTGTATTCCTTGTTTGCTCCACATGACTTAAAGCTGGGCTCATGGTACAAATAATTGCTGTACGAGCATTTCCCCCAAGTGAGGACTGCAATATTCGTGTAAGTTTTGAATCCCTATATGGTATGTGGCCACCTCTTCTCCCACCACTGCAAAAAGAGAAGAGAAGATTGAACTACATAATTACTTTTCCTAACAACAAAAGAAGTAAAGGAATACACTGTCTTTTACTGCAATATACTTTCCTGTCGTCCACTCCCTCCCCAAAGTGAACAATATTCATGCACCTTCTTTAATCCCCATATGGTATTGTAGCCATCTTTTGCCCAGCATTACAAAGAGAGAAGAAAAAACCATATAATTTCCTTACCCTATAATTAAAAGGAGGCTTTCCAACTTTTTGAAGATAGAAATCTGAGAAAACTGTTTGATTTTTTTTTTTTTTTTTTTTTTTTTTTTTTTACTGCAGTATACTTTCTTATTTTCCACCCTCCATAAAAGAACCCATATTCTCAGAGGGGGAAAAAGAAAAGTAAATTAAAACATCTTGTACTACTGTATGCAACTGAGACAACCTTATCGATGCCAACCTTATCGACAACCGGTCTTCTTTTTCAAGGAAACAAAATTAATCAATATTATGAAGAAGTAAAAGCAATGTTACAAACAACTCCTAGGAGAAAATCAGAGCAACCCTAAAATTCCAGTTGAACAAGTTAACCCTATAACTAGCAAGAGCAAATACTTCAAGTTGGATGTGGAATCACGATGTAATAAATTGTCAAAACTTTACCTTTAACTCTTCAGTTTATTAAAGGAATGAAATTAAATTAGATTGAATTGGCTTTTACCTTAGCTTTCTAATGACAGTTGTAAGTGTCAATAAACTACGGTTGATGTGGCTACCTTCCTTCAATCTTGTACCATCTGCACTAGTTTGAGAAACACGTTCACTTCCAGCAAGGTCCACAAGGTTCTGAAAATTATAGTTCCAGCTACCATAAATAGTCTTCTATGTGATAAGAAAGAGAGGAAAGTAATGGCCAACATACCAAACTTGCTATGAAAGATTTCACACAATTTGTAGCTTCCCGGAGGCTACTTTCAATGGTCTGAAAAGAGAGGAAAAGAAAGTGGGGGTTATTACCAAGAGAAGAGACCATATGAATCTAAACAAAATATATAAGATATTCTATATAAGAATCTATATAGTGTGTGTATATATATAGTACGATACAAGACAATAATGAGTGAATAAATCTAGAAAGTCCATGTTCAACAAATGTTTAATACCTCAAAACTTACGTACTTGTCAAATCTTTTATATACATATGGTATGATATACGACCAATCATGAGTGAAGAAATCTAGAAAGACACACTATAGTTTGAGAAATATGTCCATAGACAACAAATGTTTAATATCTCAAAACTCACATTAGTCAAATGGAGAGATAAGGTGTAACAGCTCAAGCCCACCACTAGCAGATAAAAATTAAACAATCAATCAATCTCACTTACTCCCCTCCAATCTCAGAGAGAATGAGTTTAGGACTTGTAAGAACAAGGAGGCATGTACTCCCACCATATCAATAAATTTCTTATATTGAGATGTAGAGCAGGAAACTTAAAGTTTTTACAGGTAATAACGCCTCATCGGAAAAGATCAAGAACAAGATTTCTTAAGTGGTCAAAGGGCAGAACTTGAGCAGGAAAAGGAGAGAATTCTTGCAACTTAATCAATCTCTTTGAGAAGCCTGAGTATTATCGAAATTCAGACTTGTGGGACTGGGGCACAAAACAATCACTTAAAACTGCTGGTAATAACATGAGCAATACGTAATGTGGGAAGAATAATAATGAGAGAGATCAAATATGGTGTGAGCATTTTTGGGATTTTAAAGGAGGGAATTCTCCAAGAATCAAGTCTTTATTAGAAACAAACTAGGGTAAAGAACTAGGAATTAAAATAGAAAATTAAAAGAAAAAAGAAAACTAAAATCCAAATTGGAAACTAAAAGGAATTATTCAAGGATTTAACCAAGATTAATATAAATTTATGCCAAAAAAAGGAAAACTAAAATCTTACCACATCATCAAGTTTTTCTAGGAGAAACAAAAAAGAAAAAGTCATTTCTTTCGATGGTTGGAAAATTTTCCCACTAAAAATGTTAGCTTCTTAGCCATGTCTGGAGCATCAAAACAATCCTCAAAGTCAAACCAATGAAAATTTTCTGTTCTTTTACGGACCCATTAGAAAATTTGTTACATGCAAAATAATTTAGGAAGAAATTTGTAGAAGAATATCATGATAATAACGCTTCATCTTAGATATCCCCCTTCCAAAAAAAAAATCTCACGTTAATTCCAATCTTGAAGATGTTTAAATTGAAAAGAATGGAGGGTAGGTTAATTCCTTTAGATATGGGCCAGCTCAAGTTTTGCAACAAAAAAGATAGGCTTGCAATTGAACTGGGCCTCGCAATTTCTAGAGCTCCCATGCAATTACTAATTCCCATGAGGATATCCAACACTATACTGACTTGACCTGATCGTTGATCCTAGCTCATAGTGTTACCTAACCTACCTTACTATCAAACAAATCCAAAAGAATACAAAATCCTAACTAACAAGTATATGAATTGCTTGATGGAGAACATATACGATCAACATGAACCCATGTTTCGTAGCCACTTTACTAACTGCAAACAGAGTGGAACTTGGGGAATATGTAACAATAGTAAGGCAAACAATGAATAAGATCGCTACAAAATACAGATTCAATTCCAAGGTTCTCTTGTTAGAGATCTTTTGAGTTAGGCTTCTAATTTACCAAGCTGAACTTAAGGAATGGGTATCGCCAAGGATAAAGTTAGGTGACAAATGCATGATTAAACACGTAACTCAAGTTGACTCTACTTTTCTATTCTTTTCCTCTCTCTCTCTCTCTCTCTCTCTCTCTCGTTTGGGGAAAGTAATGCACTTTCATTCTGTTTGGAACACTGATCGACTCTATGAATAGATAAGTCCAGCCTCTTAGGAACTTTTTATTAGTGGAAACCAGCGTTAATTAATACAAATAAAAGAACAGAGCTTAAAGAACAGAGGCCCATATAAAAAGAAAGGCTCAAATTAACAGGGGAGAACAAAAAACTTTAAGAAACGGGTATAAGAAAAGATAGTAGTACAAAATAAATTTGAACCAAGAGCTAAGAGAAGAAATAAAATGTGTCAAAATCTAAAAATCTTCTCACCAATACTGAACCATCTATCCTTGTTCCTATTTCTTTCCAACCATGTAAACTATGTTATGGGAAAGAAATTGACCTACTAGAGAACACAATCTCTTGAAAAGAAGGTCCTCATAACTTCTCCCCTCATCTCGTGAACTCACTCCCCTTCCATACTATGAGAGTGAAAGGGCACAACCACAAACAAAACCTTCGACTATCTATTGTGTCTTTTAAAATAGATAGTGATCACATCTCTCCTTTACAGCTTACTGTTACGGGAGGGAAGAGTATTCCAAATTGTAAGCCACCAATACTACTACATGCTTCTAGTTAACTTTGGGCCTTAAAATTAACAAGAACTGCTTATTAGCAGGGACCGATTGGGATGAAGTTAAACTCAAAAGATGAGCTTGTTTAGTAGGTATCCCTTCCTTTGTCATATCTAAGCTTACCCTAAAGGTCAAAATCCTAGTGCCTTTCCTTTTGGATAAGGTGGGCTAATTATATGGGGGTGAGGTTGTTTCACCACCGTCGCTTTTTTTGTGGTTAAAAACCCCTATTAAGGAGAAATACGATTCCACATTCAATAGGTAAATCACATTATTTATTTTATTCGCATCATTAACATATTTTGGAGCTTACCAGCCTGATAATCTGATGTGATCGTGAGCTTTTATCATTGAGAGCAGTTTCGCCAACTTGCCTTTGGGCTGTAGAGACAACATTGTTAAAACAAAATCATTAAAAGTATTTTAACTGAATACAAAACCATGAAATCGCTATCAAAAGTGATCAAAATGAAGATAACATACAACATGAAGAAAAATAATAATAACAAAGATGATTACCTTCACATATTCCAATTAATTGCCTAAGGTGTTCGTTGTCCTTGACAATTTCTTCTACCAATTTTTCCACAGTGGTTCCTTTCTGTATTTAAAAAAGGAAATGTTTTATCTGTACTAAATATGGCTGGGTAAAGGTCAACTCATAAGGAGGACTCGTTAACAATACCTCAGGGTCATCCAAGAGACGAAGAGATCCAGTTTTGCTATTCAAAAGGTCAACAACAGTCTCGTTATATATTTCCAGAGCTGAAAATTTTAGAAGAAAATTTCTCTCTGGTGTCTACAATATGAAATAGAAAAGATTAAATGAAATATAACATGATCCAGTGAACAATACGGGATAAAGTAGAAAAAACATATATAAAGCTTTAGATAGCTCACATTCTTGATGTGTACAAATATGTCATTGACAGCGTTCTCAGTAATGCCTCTCATGGTAAATGTCTTACCACTGCTGGTCTGTCCATATGCAAAAATTGTGGCTGCAGGAAAATAAGAATTTAGTAACAGTGGGTAACATTCAGAACAAAAGCTCATTCACAAAAAGGTTGTATATTGCAAATGAGCCGCAGCATGGTGCAAATTCGTTGTTACCATTCATTCCTGTAAGAGCAGATAAAGCAACATCTCTCGCACCCTCTTCATACACCCGTTGAGTAGAGCATGTAGGATCAAAAACTTTATCTGTCGCGTATAAGAAGGGAAAAAAAGCTATCAAAATCTCCAGAAAATATTTTGCATACAAGGAAATTGAGCTTTCAAATCTCCTTTGATTTCATTACTTTATCAAATATAACAAAGGAAGAACATGAACAGCAGAAAAAAGTTCAACAGTTAATCTCACGAACATACCAAAGCAGTATGGATTTACAGGCCTCTCATGATTGGGATTCTTGAACACAATGGTATGTTCATCCAAGCAATCCCATGCAATGAGATCGTACATGGCTTGCTCTCTCCGGTTGAGAGGCCTTACACGTACAGTGACTAGTATCTTCTCCTCACGAGTTCTCGGACCCCCTGGAGTCGTAGAAGGGGTCCTCTGAATTTTGGACAACGGCGTGGCTGGCGTTCTAACCATCTCCTTCGTTGCTCGTGAGCCCTATGGCTAACAACACAACAATTAAGCAATAATTACTCAAGTTTTTCAATTAGCAGACAAATTATCCCCCAAGAATACCAACATTTAACACTCAGTACACGGAATTGATTAAAATCGAGTGAAGTTAGGCATCAAAAGTAAAATTACGAACGCGGAATCTTGAAAATTCTTGAAGTCTCATCAAAATTGGCGAGAAAAAGCAAGAATCAAAGAGGGAAAAATGAACATAAGTCGCGAATCATATAGTAAGCTCATGAATCATTCTGGTTATAGAAAAAGAAGCAAAGTAAGAGAAGGAGCGGTTACAGAGGAGATAATGGGAGAAGAAAGAACTGAAACGAAGGAGAAGGCGAGGCGGAAGATGGAGTGAGAGCATTTAGTGCAAAACGGGAGAGGAGAGAATCTGTGAGTGGGCGCTTCGAGATGAATATAGAGAGAGAGAAAAAAGAGTAACGGCTACTTTAAATTTGATATTTGAGGTGAGAGAAAGGTTTTAAAATAGGAATGTGAGTGGCATTGCCATTCGTCCACTCACTCACACACTCACCGATGGAGCGGGCACGCTTCATTATACGCATAATGCTATTAAATCTTATTTTATTTTCTGTTAATTCTTTCTTTTTTTTTTTATTATTATTATTAACTTACTTTTCATTCTTTCTAAATATTTTGTTTTGTTTGGTGAAATTTTTATCTTAAACTCGTGTCCAATTTTTAATAATAATTTTGATCAAATCATTTGTAATAATTACAAAGATGGTTGTATCAATAGTGTTATCAAAATAAAACATCTAACAATATTCGTATACTATAACCCCTTCAGATCATTACTTGAACATCATTTTCTAATGTCATGCGTATATGGTTCAAGATTACACTGACAATCTAATATTTTTCATAAATAATAGTTCATATAAGACATGTGAGTGGGGTATCTAATACAATAGGTTTGTGTAAGACTGGACCACAAAATATTTAATTTCTTTCTATAAATTTGTTAAGGGAGAAAATTAATATTTCATAAAATTATCACATATGACTCAATCTTAATTATAGGCGAGTTATGAACTCCTGTCAATAGAGTTTGTTCTTTTATTTGCAATAGATAATAATGACTTTTAAGATCGAAATATGTTTGTTATTTATAATGACTATCTCAATGAGCACGATCTTTCTTACCAGCATAAGAGTGCAACTTGAAGTATATGGTAAAGACTTATAGTTAATGAATTAAATTGATTAATTAAATATTTTAATTAATTAATTAATTTTACTAATAGAAGATTGTAGATATAGATTCTTAAGATCCCATAGCTATCTCTGAGTAATACTAAAAAAATCAATTTAATTGAAAGAAAAAAAAAAAAAAGTTGGTGGGTTCAAATTAATACCTGATATATAATAAATATAAAGTAGAATATATTCAAATTAAAGAATTTTAATTAATATTTAATATAAATTAATATTTAATATTACAACTTTGTTTGACACTTCAAGATTCTATCGGATATGACCTTGATTTAAGTACAAAATGTTTGAATAAAATAATTTAAGCATTATGCTTTTCCATTCTTTTTGTTGTTGTGAGTGGAGTACATCTGAAAATTATTTATAATAAAAAAATCACGGAAGATAATAGCTACTAACAATTATAATAAAATTGGAGGAGATATAAGGGTTGATAATAAGAGATACAGTCTTATTAAAAAAAAAAATTGTAACAACCTGTCGACATGCATATTATTCCTAATCAAAAACAATTACAAAAGAAAATATACAAGAAAAAACTTAGTTTTCAAATTACCAAGAAATCTCTAGTTTTGTTTGAGTATATGGGTGTGGTATAGGTATTATGAGTACACAAGTAAATGTATAAATAGAAATAAATAGAAAAAAGAATTTAAAAAAAAAAAAAATTAAGAGGAATGCATGCAATATGACAGGTAGAAAAAATTTTGAAGTTCAAAAAAAAAAAAAAAAAAAAAAAAAAAAAAAAAAAAAAAGGATTTTGTTTGTGTGTTCATATCAAAATAGGCCGACATGAACTGGAGCCGACGTGCTCTGGATCCAATCCACCTCTAGAAAACTTCCTATCGTAAACTTCGCAGCCTCCTCCTTATCAATCACCTTATGCCCAGGCCACTTCACCCTGCCCTCGGTCTTAGCCCCAGGCCCATCGTTGTTAAACTCCGCATAGTACAACGTCTTCAGCGCAAAATCCCCTTCCCAAGCCAACCACCCATCCGGGTGAATTATGTCCTCAATTGTGGACTCCATTACAATCGTTCTTGAGTACTCCTTCCACGGCCTCCCCAAGTAGCTTTTGAACTGCGACTTCACTGCCTCCAGTGTCTTGTCCGGTAAAATCTTGCACCTTTGCAGCACTATGGCTGTGGTTTCGTGCCTGTCGCTTCTGCCCTGTGCTGTCACTATGTTCTGTTGCTTGTCTAACGGCTTTTTCACCATCATGTTGCAGTTTTGGAAAATGGCGGCTGCGTCTCCGAAGATGAAGTCGATGGTGCCTGTTATTAGACAGCTTCTGTAGAATTGGCGGTGGGCTTGTGCGTAGAGCGTGTCTTGGTACCCGTCGAAGCGGCAGTTTAGGAATATGGCTCGGTCTGCTTGGACTCTTGCTGCTACGGCTTGGTGCTTCTCTGGACCTGCTGTGTTTCTGAACCCTATGGCTTGTGCGAAGAAGCCGTCTCCAAGTGCCACTGCATGGAGATGGATTACAATAGTAAAGGAGGGCAGAGAAGGATTTGTTTAGCGTTTTGAGTATTGGATTTGTAGCTTACCGAAAGATGCGGTTTGGAAAGTTCTAACTCCATCTGCGAAGTTCTTGTTTCCACTTATCATGCTCTTTTGTGACCCATCTCCGTACATTGTCACATTTACCATCTTTTTGGTGATCACCACTGCCTCCTCGTAGATTCCTTCCTTTAGATAGATTACGTACCTGAAAAAGATTTGCTTTTTGTTATGCATTATGTGCTAATAAATGGCTAATGGTATCATCTTGTGATTCATAATATAGTATTAGAGCCATGCCCTTAACTGAAGTATAAAGGGCAAACAAAGGGGTAGGCTGTTCGAGGGCTCCTTAGGTTATTCAAGGACTCCAAAGACAAATGGTGTACTTTGGTAGAGGACTTTAGCAAAAGAGTTGAGGCTCGATTAAAGGGGTTGTTCGAGGGATCCATAGGGCTCGATTAAAGGGGTTGTTCGAGGGATCCATAGGGCTCGATTAAAGGGGTTGTTCGAGGGATCCATAGGGCTCGATTAAAGGGGTTGTTCGAGGGATCCATAGGTCTCAAGGGCTGTTCAAACTTGGTGGTCATACAGGGATGGTTGTTCGAGGGCTTCATAGGCCTAAGGGAGGCTCTATAATTAAAGGATTGTCGAGGATTTAGCTGGTTTAGAAAATGATCATCGGTTTTTATTATCATATCATACCATTGCGTAGTGTTAACCCGATAAGAGATTTGGATTTAGTAATTGATGGATGACATACCGTCCATCATACTTGGCAGGCATGGCAGCCAAGGCTTCATTAATAGTTTTAAAATTGCCAGACCCATCTTGGGCAACCACAACGTTAGGCGTAGGCTTATCCCCAGCCGTAGCGCTCTTCAACATCCTCCGCTCATTGCTATCCATCCAGCTTGGAAGTTCATCCTGGTCCATTAAACGACGTCGCGTTGCAGCACCCTCCCCAGGCCCCTCAGACTCAAACTTAGAGAAGAACGTAGCCACCTGCGATATCATGGCCAAGGAATTACTCGTCAATTCCTTCCCACTCTTCCCAATCTTCTCCATTTCGTGCTTCATCTTAGACCCATCAGGGAACCCATCAACACAAGTCTCATGATACGACATAACCGCACTCAGCCAGTTATTCAAATCCGGCGTCGCTTTCTCCGTCAGCTTCCCCTGATTCTTCTTACTCACCGCCGTCATAGACATCTCTAATTCCTCCACCGCGTCTTCCATCAAAACCTTACAGTCCTCGAACGCACCCTTCTCCTCCGGCGTCGCGAATTTCAAGTTAGTGGCCTTTTTCAAAGCGGATTTGACCTCAGCCGCCGCGGCGGTGATAGCCAGCTTAATCAGCTCTTTGGGGTCAGAGGATTTGGAGTTCGCCTTCAACCCGTCCTTCAAAATGCTCTCGCATTTCTCTTTATAGTCTGTGGAATTGCATATCATCACAATCATTTTCTCAGCACTGGACGCATCCTTGGAGTCGGTGTCGGCGTTGGTGTCGGCGTTGGACTTGGGATGTTTCTTGGATTTTGCATCTTTGTTGGAGGTTTTGGAGGAGGAGGAGGGAGCAGGGGAGACCTGGATGAAGACGGCGGCGCCTATGAGGAGGATGATCACGGTGGCTAACACCACGGTTATAATGACTCTCTGTCGGAATTTACGTGCCCTCTCAAGTCGTCGGCGTTCAGAGATTTGGTCGAAATCTTGGAACACCATGGTGGTGGTGGATGAATTTGGTTAATGGCTAATGGCTAAGGCAGAGACAACTCTGCCTTAGGAGAATCCAAGCCAGAGGCCACAACACAAAATTAGTGAGAAATAATGGGAAATATGTGTGAACTTATTTACTCTTCTTTGATCTCTCCTTTGATTTTTCCCTTTGATTTTGGGTTGGTTTAATTGCTTTCTTCCCTATCGAACTTGGGTTAATCTGTGTGCCCTCTGGGAGGTGTGGGGTTTGGGAGTCTTATTATCATGGTAGCAATGGGGGAGTTTTGAGGTGTGTGGTACGCTATGCATTTCTTTTAAAAAAGGAAAAAGTTAGTTAAAAAAAATGTGGTACTGTTGTGAGGACACAGTTCCAACCGCAATACTCGCGCCGATATCACCTCCTCATCTTTCCTCTTCTTTCTCTCTCTCTTCATTTATACAATGTTTTTCTCTATTTCCTATGTTTATGGAACCATCCACTTGTCCCTTAATCCAATCCCTATCCCTATCATTTGGGTTGGACCCGGAAGAAGGACGTGTCAAAAACACCCTCAAACTGTACATACACGTCATATGTACCTTTACGTATGCATTTTGGTGGGTATTTAAAAATATTTGACAACTGTATACTCGTCATCCTTTACTTATGGTGACCTGGCAACTGAGAAAATTACTATTACTATTCGATCCTTCAAACTCAACAAGATAGTTATTGGATGTGGCTATGTGAACGGCCGCAATTTCAACCGAGATACCTCAGGAATTATCGAACTCTGCGGCGGTGCTCTCACTTTGATCTCTCAAATGAGCAAAATGGCCGCCGTCAAACGACGGTTCTCGTATTGCTTGCCGACCTTCTTCAATGACAAAAATGTAATAGGCAAAATAAGCTTCGGCAAAAAGGCCATTGTTTCAGGGCGAAAAGTCGTTTCTACCCCTCTCGTGTTAAAAGAACCCGATACCTTCTATTACCTAACTCTCGAAGCAATGTCCGTTGCAAACAAGTGGTTAGAGGCCGCGAACGACATGTCAAATATTGACGATTCTGCCCCGGAATTTGTACAAAAGTGTCGCTACGACGTTGGCGCGTGTTGTTAAAGCGAAGCGAGTAGATGATTCGATTGGGGTTTTGGATCTCTGCTTCGCCCCGCGTAGTGTTGATGATTTGAATATTCCGGTCATTACGACGCGTTTTGCTGGCGGCACCGACGTGAAATTGTTACCGTTGAATACATTTGCAATGGTGGCAGATAATGTGGCTTGTTTGGCTTTAGCACCGTCGGCGAATTTTGCCATTTTTGGAAACTTGGCGCATGTGAACTTCTTGGTCGAATACAATCTCGAGCGCAAAAGATTGTCATTCAAATATAACGTTTGTGTTTAAAGACGACAAGTCGTTTCTCCATTGTTTGTTTTTTTATTACAGTTATTTCTCTTCCAAAACCACATGGTTAGGCAGAACATCCTAACCAAATTTGAAGAAGAGGATTATTTATGAAGCGCACATAAACAGTATCTAAAATTAAATTATTTTAATTTGTTATTTTATAACCGTTTTCTTTCATGCATATGAAATTCCCATGCAAACTCTCTCTCTCTCTCTCTCTCTAAATCCCATTACGTATAAATATCGGAGGCCATGGTTACTCAAATCCTCATCTCTATATCAATGCCTGCCATTTCAATCTTCTTCTCTCTCCTCCTCATCTCCTTTCGCTTCACCGCCGTCTATGGCGGCGGCATTGGCTTCACCACCACTCTCTTCCACCGCGATTCTCCACAATCACCTATCCGCAACCAATCTCTCTCTCACTACGACCGCCTAAATAACGCCATCCGCCGTTCTATCTCCCGTGCCGACGCTCTCTTCCAACGCGCCGCCGCTCTCACCGACAACACCATCGAATCTCCAATCTCCCCTGGCGGCGGCGAGTATGTAATGTCTGTGTCAATTGGAACCCCGCCGGTGGCTTACGTGGCCATAGCTGATACGGGCAGCGATCCAGCGTGGACTCAATGCATGCCATGTAAGAAATGTTACCCCCAATCAAAACCCATTTTTGACCCCAAAAAATCCTCCTCTTTCCGTCACGTGCCTTGCACGTCCAATACCTGTCAGTCAGTGGGCGGCGCCACATGTGGGGACCAGGGGTCTTGCAATTACAGTATTGTGTACGGAGATCAAACCTACTCTAAGGGAGAGTTGGGAACTGATACGATCACCATCGGGTCAACGTCTGTGAACATGGTGATTGGATGTGGCCACGAGAGCGGCGGCGGGTTCGGCACTACCTCCGGTGTCATCGGACTCGCCGGCGGCGAACTCTCTATAGTCACTCAAATGAGCAAAAAAAGCGCCGTGAGCCGGAAATTCTCCTATTGCTTACCGTCGGTATCGAGTCAAGGAAGTGGCAAAATCAACTTTGGCAAAAACGCCGTCGTTTCGGGTCCTGGTGTCGTTTCGACCCCACTGGGCCCCAGCACGATGTATGTCACGCGGTCGGAAACGCTGTCGTAAAGGACAACATGATCATTGACTCCGGGACCACATTGAGTTACATTCCGAAGGAGATGCACGACGGCGTCGTTTCGTCGATGGCGAAGATCATCGGATCGAAGCGGGTGAAGGATCCCGGTAACTTTTTTGGTCTGTGCTATTCTTCAGATGGCCACGACGTGAATATTCCGGCCATCACCGCTCATTTCGCCGGCGGCGCTGACGTGAGGTTGGGGAAGGAGAATATGTTTATGAGGGTGGCGGGTGGTGTGAGTTGCTTGATGTTGACGCCGATGACGGCGAGCGACCCGTTTGGGATTTGGAGGAATATAGCGCAGGCCAATTTCTTGATCGGATATGATTTGGAGAGGAACACCTTGTCCTTCAAACCAACCGTCTGTGCTTAGAACTTCAAACTCTCCGACTAGGTTGTTTTTTTTTTTTTTTTTTTTTTTTTTTTTTGTATTTATTAAATTACATATTTTGATAAATATACCAAAATAATGGTTTGGCTTCATTGATAAATATACCATAATACATATTTATATTCTCTCTCTAAATTACCATATAATCCACGTCGATCCTCTTCCTACCGCCACGTGTCTTGCATTTAATCTCTAAATTACCATATAATCTCATGACATGTCACAGATGCTTCAACCAATCACTTCCCGCTTTTAATCCACGTCGATCCTCTTCCTACTGCCACGTGTCTTGCACTTCCAATGCTTGCCGCGACACTTTCGCTGTGGGCTCCACAACCGAACCTGCTATGGTTATAGCTTAGGATAGGAATATACATGGTCCGAGTTAGGTTTAAGATTTTTTTTTTCACCAAACCCTGAAGTTTGGGTTGGTTAGATTCGTAACTCAATCTAACCCGAAAATTTTCACCACCCAATCCAACCCTCGGTCTTGTTAAAAAAATTATTATTTAATTTTTTTTTATTTATCCACACTTTATAATTATTCAGATAAAATATTAGATAAAAGATAATTAAAAATTTACAAATAAACACAAGTCAATTTATAATTATTTAAAAAAATTGAATCAAACAACCTGCCAAACCAAATATTAAAAGTATCTTTAAAAATATTTATATAAGAAACTAAAAAATAATAAAATAAAATATTAAGGTATTTTTAAAACTATATATATATATAATTAAAATATATATATATAATTAAAACAAAACAAAATTAATGTTTTTGATTGGTGTCAAATTTGAGTGGGATTGTTCTAAATTATGACAAAGTATCATTCTGTGTAAACTTCTTAGTATATTTTATATATTTTTATTTGGTTCGGGTCAACTTGAGAGTTTTGTCTCATGAACTCAAAACCGAACCGAATCAGTTTAGGTTTAGAAAAATGAACCCAAACCAACTCGAAAATCTAATCCAACCCAACCTGAACTATAAGGATTGGGTTGGTCCGGATTGTTGGGTTGTCGGGTTGAATGTACACCCCTAATTTCAACATGGAGAAGTATTTTGAGATATGAGTTGAATCGATCAAACTTTGGTTAATTATATTAAACAGGATCATTTGTGATTAATTTTTATTTGACGTTAAAATTGGGTGATTCACGTTAAATCAATCTAATCAACTGTAGATTAAAGAACTTATATAAACGAGATGTGTCCAATTTATTTAAGTAATAGAAACCCTGTTTCAAATTACTTCACGGGAGAAAGACATGTATCAAGATATCTTACCTTCTCTATTGCTAATTCACACCATGAGATTCTTGCGAGTCTCATGACGGCTTTTGGACCATCCACTATAGGATATGTTTGCATGGGTCAATATCAAGATAATCTCTTTGAGAAACTATTATCATTTAAAAAAATAATGTTAACGTTACCATGACAATAAAGATTTTATTTTGAATATTTCTTTATTGAAAAATATTCTTTTCATGACTTGATTTCATTACGAACTTGTAAAAGCACAAAGTAAAACACGCATTTAAAACAAAACATAAATATATATTTTTTTAACTTTGAATACATTTTGGCCCAATAAAACAAAACTTAAAACGTTAAATAGTTGAAATATGGTGTGGTTCTATATGATACATACTCTAGATCTGCTATACTTTCGATCAGCTTCTTGTACTTGAAATTATGGAAAACACGAAGTGAGTACAAAGACTCAGTAAATAGCCTACTTATTTGCTCTTAATCATGTCCTTTGTGTGCAAGGGCACCATACTCTTCCTTGACTTGTTCTTGTCCTGAAGGACCGACTTGTTCTTGTCCTGAAGCTTAGGTCCTTCAGTTATTTTCTTGAATTTTGAGTTTTGTCATGGTCTAGTCCAAGGACCTTGATCCTAGGTTCTAAGGTCTTAACCTTGAATCTAATCTAAAAACCTTAATTATAAGGTTATGGGTTTTTATTCTCACATCCATATTATAGTTCTTATTCTTAATCTTATTCTTGGTTCTTTCCTTATTTCTTGTTTTGTTCCCTAAGACATTTCTCCTAAGATTTATGGTACGAGTTATGAACCTGACAACTCGTGTCCAAAACTTCATACATTCTAGGGTGACACAGTCTGTACCTACACTTAAGCATTCTTATATTTCAAGCAGTGTAGTCTGAAACCTGCGTTCCAGGCTTCTCATATTTCAAGCGATGCAACTTGAAAACCTATGTCTGAGGCTTCTTACATTTCAAACGACATAGTTTGAATACGTACGCCCAAGGCTTCATATGTTTCAAATGACATAGTCTAAAACTTACATCTAAGGTTTCTTATGTTCCAAGCGATATATGGTCTGAGTCATGAAGATGCTATATTATGGGAGGTCTAAGAGTTTCTTGAGTTTCTAAGTCTAAATACCTTATCCTTTATTGTTTTTTGTTTTAATGGATATATTGTTGGTCTTTTCCTTGATTTTTGTCCTTATAACCGTTCTTTTAGTTTCTTAGGTTCTTAATTCTTGAGACATAAGTCATAACATACTTTCTTAAGCCATATTTAAATCTTATGAACGTATGAGTTATTCAAAATATATAAAGTCATAATATGTTTCTTAAAAGTACTAAAAAGTCCTCGATCTTGGTTAGGACGCAGGGGTAAGTTTTGGTTTAAGTTCATAATATGCTTTTACTTATGCCCCTAGCTTGGTTTAAGTTCTAAACTTCATCCAAATAATTTGATACCTTGAACATATTCTTATGTCCTTATAAATAGACTTTTATTAAAGTCTTAAGTCATTTGGAGGTATTTTGGTCATTTTACATATAATTCTTGGTTTTCTCTTTTAAGTGTTCCAATCACTTTTAAACTTTTGAACACTTTTAAACTTTTATGTAATTCTTATCATCATAACACCAGGCTTATTATAAAAGTTCATGACATTTGGATCCATTTGGTTCTTGAACAATAGGTAAACAATAGGTAAACATTCCTTGATCATGAGCAAAATGCTCGGTGTTTAGGTACTTAACACACCGTTCTTGACTAACTTCTATGATATTCCTCTAAAAATTACTTAACTTAAGGCTCATATTTAAATCCAAGTTATTCCTGCCATTATTGCTTAAGAAAAATTCAAGATGGCTACTTACCTCATTGTTGACACTTGGGTCTTTGGTTCTCGAGCTTCCGATATCCAAATCACTTCGAATTTTCATTGAACTAGAAGTTTGTTTGAACCGGAAGTTTCTTTGATAGATACCTCTTTTGAGTCTAGTTTCTTTGAACCATAAGTTTTTATGACCTCAACTTGATCATAACTCTCTTTTTCTTTAAACTTTTGTGGTCGATGCTTCCAACCAGTCCTTCTCTTCATTCGCTAAATGATATTTATGTGTGAACATGTGTTGCTTTAGAGATTTGTTTCTGTCTTCCTCCTTCAACATAGGTATTGGCTTGGTGTTTCTCTCCACCATTTGGGTGACCACTGACAAGGATTTTTACTGGTCTAATGAACTCGACTGTCAACAATTCATTCAGTTGTTTGTAGAATTCAGTTAGCTCAGGTTTAGCCGTATGACACACATTTGTGGCAGGCGATCTCGCCCCCAATATAGTATCAAATCTCATGATTTATCTGCCCATGTGGAGATAAATACTTTATCTCAATTTCTGATCTTACATCGCACTGTTTCTGTAGTGATCGTGAGGCTTGTGTTGGGGTTGACTAACTTGAGCTTCCCTCTTCAACTATGGCAATGGCAACGAGCGTGGGTTCCTCATTGGTAAGATTCATTCTCAACTGTAGCGCTGGCATCATCTTTCACCCCTTTTGGTCGACGGGCGATTGTTTAAATGATTTTCGGGTTGGACTCCATTACAACTAAATATTTTGCTAGGGGCATGAGAATGATTTTGTGTTTAAGCAAAAAAATCATCCCTAACACGATGTCGAAGTCGTCCATCTTGACAATCACGAAATCAGTTTGTCTCATCCAAGTATCTATCTTGATCGGAGTTCTCTTTGTAACCCTCTAGACAGGTAGGACGTTGAATTGACAACTTTCATCTGTCTTGTATTTCAATACCATAGGATGTTTGATTGTTTCGCTTCGGTCTTGTCATGAAGTTGTGGGTGGCTCCAGAGTCGACAGTAGTGTTATTGGACGCTCTGTGGTTGACCAAGGCCTCAACATACATAAGACCGCGTTCCACTGGCTGTTCGATCTCATCCACACTCTTCTAAAGAGCAAATAAATACTCTAGGGCCCTCATGCAGGGGCTTTCCACATCTTCGACTAACGGTATGTCTACTTCAATTGTCTTGTACTCAACTTCTGAGTTCATTCTGAATTTTTCTTGGAAAGCATAGAGTGCTGCCTTTTCTGGGCACTCGATTTCTTGGTTGGCTCCCTTTCATATGAAGCAAGACAAGGGGCCTTAGTTTTGCTTATGATCGTTTTGACTGTGATGTCTCTGCCATAGAGTTCTACCTCTCAGTTGGGAGGACTAGCATTCTCTTCCTCCACCTTTGAGTTCGTTACTTCCCCCACATTTGGGGGAGTTGGGTCGATAATTTTTATTTTCACCACTCACGAATACCTGGTTTTGTCTTATCTCTTGGAGTTGATTGAAACTAAGATCAAACATTCGTTCGACTATAGCATAGGTCATGGAAAGGTCTTAAACTCTTTGTTTGTAGAGTTTTGTCTTCACCCACGACTTCAACTCCTTAACAAAACTGAAGACCTTATCTTTCTTTGACATATCACGAATATCTAACGTAAGCCTAAAAAACTGCTTAATGGCAATTATCTCAATATTTTCTAGGAATAATTAAGAGTGGAGTTCTTGTTTTAAACACCCCCAAGTGTCCATAGTACATCGACCATCTTGAATGTCCATGTACTTGGATCTCCACCACAACTTTATATCGTCAACTAGATGCATTGTTGCCAACATGACCTTCACTTTTTCTGCCACGGTATTTGCTCTCCCAAGTGTCCATAGAACGATTGCTTGATGCGCATTGTTTAAGCTCTCGATGCGTTCTTCCATTCGAACAAAGAGCTCGTCGAGCTATCCCTACGCTCGAAGCCACTAGCCGTTGTGGCCTTATCTTCTAGGGCTTCGACCCTATCATTAATTCATGGAATTTCACTCATGTAGAGTAACTGCTCTTCGATTTCTACTAGTCGGCCTGGGACTTGTCTAGTTGTTTTGCAATGAACATCTTTGTGTATTACGATCTAAGGAGCTGACTTGGCTCTGATACCACTTATTACAATTGCACTCCTGCGGCAGAAGAATAGTGATTATGTTGCACTTGTTCTAACCAATGAACAAGTTAATTGTGTGAAATTTGAACTTCGCGGACAATATCAATACGTTCTAAACAATTTTAAAGAAAGCAATGTTACAAGCTAAAAACGAGTACGTAACAACGACTTTGATAGATATAACCTAGATAGGAAGAATTGACGACTTTGAGCACGGGTGTAGACAAGATTTCGGTGACTAGGTCATACACCCCCGTATTGGCACAACAATAATAGTAAAGGCCTATCTAACATGAAAGTAAGTAAAAGGAGTTTGGAACGAGCATGCGGTCATAAACAACACGTCCTGGACAAGCATGACCAGAACATCTAACATGCGGCCATAGACAACACGCTTTGGACAACTATGATCGTGACGCAGAGCTCCCGAGTAGCCCCTCGCCTCAACCAGCAGCATTAATTATTTGAAAAAAAAATATAGAAGAGGTGTGTATAAAATTATGCCCAGTAAGCAATCTACTTGTAAGCTCTCATCGTATCCTAGACTTATCAGAAGACCACATACTTTACTCTTGGCTCCAGGGGAACAACATCACTCATAGACTTAGGTAGTGAACTTAGTACGCGGTCGATTGATGTCCTGACTTGAGGTGCTACCACATAAAACTCACTCTTTGGTGGGGACAATAGGGTGGTGGTGCTACATGCTCGTCACCCATAGGAGCTTAGCTAGCAAACTTGTCCTATAGGACCATATAGTCACCCAAAGTCGAGGTGTGACCCTCTATTCGTGTCAGCTCCAATGATTATCTGTGTGATCTAGGCCCTTCTACATGATAGATATGCCATGCAGGATAATGAATAGAACTATTAGGGCACACGACCCTAACCGGCCCCATGCCTAACTCGATGATACTCATATCGAAATAGAAAGGGAAGTGGATGCTCCATAGATAATGTATAGGCTACTATCAGCCTATGAGGCTATCTTTGTTTTCTTGGGTTACCGTGGTGATCTAAGTCTCTAGGGCGGCTTGGTGACTCTAACATGAAATCATGTCTCTAGGTTTCCTTGTTCGGACTTCTCGAGTCTAGTTCAGTCGGGAGCACAAGGGACTGGACTCGCTAGTCGTCGCTCACATTTCTAAGATGCTCAGACAATTGTAGGCGTCGTTCCATCCTAGATCACAGTCTAGCCTAATTGACTCTAACGCCCAAGTCTTAACCCGTTTCTAGAACTTACACTCTAAAAGGAGATCATACATTCAATCACCTATGGTTAATGTACGTTAAATTATACATATAGTCACACATGTTCAACAGGGCGATAACATCCATCAAGCATCCAGATTACAGATCACAAATTTCTCATCCTCTTTTCCAGCATAATTATGTACAAAGCAGTAGTAAAGAGTTCATACATCATTTAAGGTATAGTTTTCATACATCTACAGCAAGTGTGACTAAACAAACGCTTAACTAGTCATAAAAAAAACTTTAAAACATGTTGAAAACTGTCCTTAAATATACTAGCATGCATGCAATTCTAAGTCATCCCTACAAGTATTACTTACCTGAAATTCGTGTGGCTACTTAAATGATTGTTGTGTATGTTCCTGAGTTGAATCAACTCTCCAGAAGAGTCATACAAAAAATTATGGAAATTCTTTGAGTATCCTATACAGACAAAAATAGGATTATCATTAAAATCGGGATAAAAAACTAACAAAAGAAGGTCGAATGGATCGAAAAAAGCGTGGCTCACACTCTCACAAGTGTTGCAATCCCTATGCACGCTTACCATGCACATGTATCACGCACCGAAGAAAGAACAGTTGCAGGTCACACAAAATCAAGTCAGGTCGATCAGTGGATGTAGGTCCGGTCTTGTGTCGGCTGCACGGATACAACCGCGGTTCGATTTGCATGCGAGTCTCGGGGGTGAGAATCCACGCCACATGTCACTGTACGAGACTATGTGCATCTCTCCACTACTCGTGTGACACGTATCCATTGTCGGGTGAGACTCGCCTTTGCTGTAGCTGGCTTACTTCCTCCCTGAATAGATTTCCAGAAATCGATCACAAATTCATTCTAAACTAATTTCTTTACAATTTCATAACTCTAGCACACATCTCGGATCAAGTCAATACTTTCATGAAAACAGTAGAGTTTTCATCCATCTATCTACGTTAAGGTACTTTTCTTCTTTTGTTTTTTTTTTTTTGGACAATCGGAGACTATAATAAATACCTTCAAATTTTGAAGTTTATACGTTCTTACAAAAACTTGACACTTCCCGAAATGCTAAATTCTGTGCCAAATTTTAACATAGAATCTTTAAAGAGTTCATCATTCATTACGATGTTGATTTTATTACTTCAACTATCATTTCTTTACTCAACTCACTTTTTTTTCATAGCATCCAAATGCTTCTCCTTGAATCTCAATGCTACAATGAAGATCACTTGTAGAAATTGAAATAAATGGAAGAGGTGTCCACGCGTTAGAGAAATTTAAGGCTTCTTTTTTAGTACCTAACATCATTCTTAGGATTTTATGTAATATTATTTGATGTTTATGTTTGATTAATTGGAAGACTATTTTTAAATTGTAATATTTTATATGTGAGTGAACGGATCTCACTTTTTATTTTTATTTTTAGGTTCTTTAGATAAAATTATGATTAGGGTACTCGATCAAACCAGACAACCAACCTTGAAGATTGACATTCTATACTCACTTCACTATATTAAAACATGACGTTGCACACTTATAATATTGCATTATACAAAACTGATAAAGGCCAATTTAAAATAAACATGTCATATATTAGTTTGACAAACAGCTTGTGCGCAAAAAATAGCTAAAATCTGTCTAACTACTCTTTTCTACATGTATAAGAGCCCAAAATGTTATCAAACAAGGTCGAGACCAATGAGAGGTCTGAGTGCACAACCAATAAATGTTATCAAAACAAGGTTGAGACCAATGAGAGGTCTATGAGTGCACAACCAATAACACAACCAATCCTCCATTTTACATGTACCATTCCATGATCAGGAGGAACAACGTGTGAGGAAGGCATTTGAATGTCGTAGCCATTTTTTATCTGAAAAGAAAATTGGTCTGATAGCTGTATTTGTAATCATTCCGAAAACTCGCAGATATAAGGCCTCCAAACAGCATCTAAAAAATCTCCAGATATAATACAAGGCCCCCAAATCAAATGTTGAAGTAGAAGAAAACATTCACTCAGTACAAAAATTGGATCATTACAAACTGATCAAACTTACGAGAATCGCACCATCTAAAGCTAAGTTCAAATGATATTGGCAAGTTTCGTAGTATTTTTTTAATGCTATACTGAATTCGAGTAATTACATGTTTATTAAGACCCTAAACTTTAGTTGAAATTAATTGGACGAGATTTGAAGTTAAAAAAGGATATAAACTTACTCATCTTGCCAAGTTCCAGACAAGAAACATATGTTGAGCGTAGGCAAAACTGTTACATACCAGAAAATTGAGACTGGAAAGAACAAATAGGAAACAAACCAATGAATGTTTACTACGACGGAGTTCTAAAGGATTGTGAAACGGCTTTCTGACCTTCCTTGTTATGATTAACGATAAATTAAAATCTGAAGAAGTTACCCCTCTCTCAATAAAGTAGCGTTAATGAAAAGCTGCAACTTCTTCCTTGAAGTGGTTGAGCAAGCTCTCAATAGTCATCACTGAATGATCACCCTTATCTCTCACCCGTACACTCACCTGCCACCAACTCAAAACGTTTAATAAGATAATAAATAACTAAATCCAGCTGATTTAAGATCATTTTTGAAATCTTAAGAAAAGAAAAAGGCGATGAGGATGGAGTTTATATAGGAGAAATATGTAGGATCAATAAATTTGCTGTATTTTGTTTTCCACAAAGACGAAATTTAAAGTTCATAGCAAAACCTGTCCAGTGTTGGCCTCCTCTTCACCAACGACCAGTATGTAGTTATATTGTGCCAATTGTGCTTCTCGTACCTGGCAAAGAAACCAAGATAATGAATCATGTAGAGTTCATGAAAATCAACCTGTTTTAATCCACTGTTTGAGTAAACGCATAATCCATTACATACAGCGACTACAATTATTGGATGAATTAATGGGCAAATCGTTTGTATATGGACACTAAGAAATATTCATTTCAACAAGACACGAATTTGAACACAAGTATTGAACGATAATGATATGGACTCACCTTCTTCTGAATCTTTCTGTCTGTTACATCCACATCAACAAAATAACCAGCATGATGAATAAGATCACGCACCTACAAAATACAATACCATGATAGACCAATTGTCTGTCAACGTCTTGTACTATAACATAATAGAAGACAACACATGTCGCTTACTCAATTCCTGTGTATTGTATTACAAAATGCATGCAATACTACGGATTTTTTGAAAATATAACGATATCAATGGATATTTCTATAAATCAACAAATTATAAAAATTATTTAAATTCATAATTAAGTTTTTTTTTCCTCCCAAACTAAGTTATATATCTTGTTACTAGTGTATACCTTCAAGTTGGGATTAATATATGATTTTTTATGTATTATGGGTATTTATGAAAGATATAGGAGATCTCTGACTAATCCATAATATCGATGTCAAATTATGAATATCTCGATGTATCAACAGATGTTTTAATTATTTCTAATAAGTAGTCCAATTACATATTAGGACCGAAATTTTGAATACTATTATTAACTTTGAAGGTGAAATGGGGAAAAGAAAATTGTGTAGTGAAAAGAAATCAATTCAATAATACTTTATGCGCTACCTTCAGTGCATAGGACTGGGATTTCTCAGATACAGGGCAAACAATTGCTTGACGTGGACTGAGCCAAAAAGGCCACTTCCCTTTGTAGTGCTCCAACAAGATAGCAAACATCCGCTCAACAGAACCTAAGATAGCTCTGTGAATCATAACTGGACGTTCCCTCTTGGCCTCGTCCTCTGCTGAGTAATACAATTCAAAACGTGCAGGAAGTTGGAAGTCCAGCTGCAAATTCATATTCCCCAAGTGCAAATTAATATTCCCCAAGTGTATTCTATTTATACTGTAATAAAGCTCGAGTAACAAATAGGGGAAGAAATTAGGAGTATAAGCACACATTACTACCTGGAGGGTTGCACACTGGAATTTCCTTTTCAATGCATCAGATACACTAATATCTATCTTTGGTCCATAAAATGCACCATCTCCTTCATCAATCTGTTTCAGATAAGTCATTCTAAGTAGACTGAAACCTCAATAGTTAAGCTATAAACATGGAAGACTAAAATAGAGTGCATATAAGCAAGTGTAAGATTAAAAAAAACAAAAAAAAAGTCATATAACATGTAAAAAATTCATGAAGGTAGAAAGAATATATCAAAAATATAAATTAGAAATACTCGAACCTATTTTTCTCGTTTTTTTTTTTTTTTTTTTGTTATTTCATGAAACAGATTTGATATACAAAAGAAAGACTTGAAATATGAAATAATCACGACTTGTTTAATCTAGAGCATCATAGTAATTACTGGCCATCCAAGCTCCTGGGACCCTTCTCCTCCCTCTCTTCTCCCTTACCCAAATTATTATAATTCTAAATTTTCAGGTTTGTGTTTATCTGTCTCCATACTTAAAAAAAACTTCTAATAAGCTCTGTACAATATTCCCAACCACTAACTCCAACTTAGTGAGCCGTCAAATGCCAAAATCTACCATACACTAGCCGACCACATAATCATTACATAATACAATTAGGATGCCACGTCTGCATTAAAACTGAATAAGTGACTTGTTAGACGATTGAAAGTTTAGACAACCTTGAATGTTTAATGAGCTATTAGAAACTTAGTCAGACCAAATAGCACAATCATCAAAGTTCAAAAACCATTCTATTTAAAAAAAAAAATTAAACAATCTCATAATCAGTGAAGGTTTTAAATTTGTTGATTGCTTAATTTTAGTTAGTTGTTATTCACTACTATTAATTATATCATTTAAATAAAATTGACAACTTCTATCTGAATTCACATTTATTTAATTTCATTAGTATTCTTCATGAATCTCCATTGTAAAAAATAGAATTGATTAAGTTTAAATAGCATGAAAAGAAAATTCAATAGATGTTCCAACAGAAACTGTATTAATCCTTCTTGTTTTAATTAATTTTTTTTTGTTTTTATGAGAATAAATTTTTATTTGTTAATATCAAATAAATTGTTGGGATAAAAATCATTGCTCTCGACTAAAATGGAAATAGGATAAGTTTTTTTTACCAATTATTGTTATTTTAATTCAAACTGTCTAGTTCTTTTGATCAAGGATGATCTTAATGCAGGTTCAATCATATTACAGGTACCTGCCAAGGTTTCCCAAATTCATTCAGTGCTTCTGTAAGTGCAGCTTCAGCTTTCTCCCATGTTTCCAAATCCCCAAGGAACTTTTCTGGCCTCTGCAGCATAATAATGAATACTAATAAGACAAAATGGACAGATGATATACAAAGCAAACACTTCTACAAGTAAAGAATAAAGCCGCATTTAGAATGAGTGTTGAGCAGAAAAGAGTAAGAAAAATTGATATCATAAGAATTAATGAGCTGCCATAAGATAGAACGAAACAGAGCTATCAATATAATTAAATAACATGCAAATACTAGGAGAGTGATAGACCCAAGGTTATACGGGACTATCACATGCAGAACAACAAATGAAGCAATTGGTTGATGCTTGGCAAATGGGATATTGAATAGCTTGATGATTGCTTGAATCTTAAGCTCAATCTTTATCAATAGACCTCTTTGACAAAATGTGTCAACTAGAAATTGGCTTATAAGTTTTTTGGGCAAGGATGGACCAAATCTGATGGATACGAAGAGTGGGCCAGATGGGGTTAACAATGCTGGCTTGTTGTAAAAAAGGGTCGTGATGGATCCGTTATCCAGTGGATGCCCTCTTTCATGATGTTGGGACTTGGGGGAGTTGGACAATAGTAATTTTGATGGGGTAAACACTTCATTTAAACTTAAGCCCATTCGAGAATGTTCGGTCCATGTGATAAGTGTTGACTTCTTTTTCCCATGATCTATCTTCCCTTCATGGTTGCTTCCCTCCACTGCCACCCATTCTCCATCCCTCGGCCAGCACTTCCGCCAAGTCCTCATCTCCGACCATATCAGCTTTCCTCACACCATGGCTTCCAACGATCATTTGTCTCTACTTTTCTCCAACTTCTTCATGACCATCAACCTCCAATTCCTACATCTATGTGGTGTTATGAAACTTTTTCATCCTTTCACTTCCTCTGTCGTTTCCTTGTTCGTTCGCCACCTTGCCCTCTCACCGCTATTATTCTTCTTCTTTCCTCCAATGCTTCTTCATTCCCTTGCTTCTTGCTTCTTCAGCCATGTACTCGCTAGACTCGTCATTCTATCTTTGCCACTCCTTTTATTCACATTTCCTATTGGATTTCCTTCATGGGTGTCATCCACGTCAACCTTCCAACCAGGAGACTGTTGACATGCTCTCTTTCCTCCCTTCCTCCTGGGCTTCTTCCATGAATATTCCATCATCTTCATTCCACCAGTTTTCTTTTTTTTTTCTTTTTTTTTTTTTTTTTTTTTTTGTCAGAATAGAATTCCTTCCCTCCTGTATAGTTGAGATTTTAGATTTATATTTCTCCTCTACCATCTTCTACTTTTATGGATCGCTTCCATCTATCATGGATGAGATTTGGAGTTTTCAATTCAAATCTTCCGACATAATTGTCACCAACACTCATGCTGAACTCAAACTCGAACTCTCACGCATTTCCCCTTCAATAGCTTCCACCCTCTTCTAATCCTTTTTTAGTCTAATTATATCACAATATCAATGAAGAAATTACTACATCAATAGCCTTTGAAGAGGGATATCTTTCTCAAGTCCCACAATGGACACTCTTCAAAATGATCCACGTCCAAAAACTCTCTCCCCTTTATTTATAACTCAGATCCCTAACTACTAATTACCAGTAGACCCCTAATTAGTATCCTACTAATACTCTCAATGTATCCCTTTCTAGTGCTCTTACATTGGTTGGGTACAAATTTGTAAACTAGAGCCCTATTCTCTACAAAGGTGCAAGAAGCTAGTGTAGAAAAGAGGGCAAAGAAACGGCACTTTAAAATTTGTACAGAAAACCAACAACTGGGATTTGGTGTGTTAAAGCAAAAGCTTTCATGTTTTCAATAACCAAAAAGTTAACATGGGTATTAAAAACAGTATTATTTCAAATAAGAAACAAAAGAAGTCAACATTTCTAAGATAATTTAATTCTGGGTTACAAAAGAAACTACAATAACTTATTAGGACACAAATTTAATCAAAAGAGGAATGATTGAGAATGAATATAAAGCGTCCTAACTAACAAAAAAAAAATGCAACAATGCTGCTGGAATTCAAATCAAGTGACAGTAATAATAAATAAATGTTATTTAAATTCTTAATTATTAAAAATAATGCATTATGGCCAGTTGCACACGGAAATAGAAAAATAAATCCATCAATGCTCTTCAAACAAATAATCATGAAAAATAACATACCGTTGATAGCTTCAACTCAAATGTGAACCCAAAAATGTTATAAGCATATTTGATGAACTCTAGGACACCCCTTACTTCATCTTTTATCTATAAAATGAACACAAAGCAACAACGTAAAAGAGAAGTGAATCTTAGTAGTCCAGAAGCAACACTTGTAAGCATATCAATTAAGTTATGCAAACCTGGGACTCCCTGCAAAAGATGTGAGCATCATCCTGCAAAATATTTGGAGTGAACTTAAGAAGTAGACGATGTACGCATACAAAATACTGACAAAATTAACGGACCAAGGTAGAGAATGGTACAAATACAATATCACAAAATATAGATGATACTACATGAGTTTAATATAAAAACCAAGATCTAAAAATACCTGTTGAAATCTTCTCACACGAGTCAATCCAGTCAATGCCCCACTGGCCTCATTACGATGTAAAACCCCAAAATCTGCCAATCGAAGAGGAAGTTCTGCAGAGTAACAAAAAACCATGAAAAAGATGAAGCAACTGATAGAAAGTATCCAAGAATAAATAAAGAAGGTAAAGGATTTAATTCACAGTAACATAACAAGAATGCAAAGATTTGAAGTATGCTTTTTTATATAAGAAATCAAGCATTCACTGATTGAGAAGGATGCAATGATATAAAAAGGTACCAAACAATGAGCCCAAAAAAAAGCAACTCCCACGCCCAATTACAAAAAAGGATCCTAATCCAAAAGGGTAAGGCTAAGCTAATAGCTCCATAAACCCTATTAATAGACTGGCTATTTGAAGTGTGTTATAATTCAACTGTCCCTATTTGAAGTGTGGGCTAATTCAACTGTCGCTATTTGAAGGGGGTGCTCATTCAACTGTCCATTACGCACTGGCTAGGAGAGTTTTAAAATAATACTAATAACAGCCTTACACATTTGCAAGAATATACATGAACTTACCCCTATATGAACGTACTCTATGCTGGAACATCAAACAGTGACCGGGACAATTCATTGGTTTCAATCCGAATTCCTGCTTTTCAACCTGTCCAATAATTTAAAAATGAGCTCAAACAAAGCAATACATGGCCATAAATGGGACAATAAATTCCCCTCACAAAAATAGGTGATAAAATTAAAGCAAAAGATTATCACACGTGCTCTACACAACTAGCAGAGGCCCTTGAATTGCATTTTAAAAATGCACAAGCGACCATGTAACCAATAGTTCTAATATCAGAAAGATAAATAACATTTGAGATAAAAGCAATATAGTACAATAAATGGATGAGATAAACATCCCCAAAGTTCCCAAATGATGCAGCATACCATCTCGATAGTTTCCTAAATGATGCAACATACCATCTAGATCTAAAAACTAACTATATAATTTATTTTTTTCGATATCAAAGTCCTGTTTAAAAATGCCTGAGACCCATATATGAGAGTTACAAATCCACCCTCTCTATCTATTCTTAGCTTCCTAAAGCAATATAGTCCAGTCCAACAGATGCTCCTCACAAGAAAATTTTATCTGCCCATTACGTAGGAGTGGCTCCAAAGTCTATTAATCCCCCCCACACCCCATAATAATTAAGCAAGTTGGTGAGCACAGACTGTGCCAAAGTCATCCTACCCCAGCTCAAGTGTTTACAAATACCAACGACCGACTATATGGGAGTTACCAATCCATCCTCTCTATCTATTCTTCGCGTCATAAAGTAATCCTACCCCCCCCCCCCCCCCCCCCCACACACACAAAAAAAAAGAGTAATAAATAGGCAAGTTGGTGATAACATACTGAGTCAAAGAAATCCTCTACCCCATATCGAGAGAAGAAGGCTTCTCCATTATCCAATTTTACTCTTAACTTATTCATCATCGGGTCTTCCTATCCCCATCTTGAGAGAAGAAAGCTTCTCCATTACCCAATTTTACTCTTAACTTATTCATCACTAGGACCCAAAAGTAAGGAGAACAAGTGTCATTTTTGTCTTTTCCAGAGGGTATACACTCTCGACGTACTTAGTAATTTTTTTTCTTTTAATATTCAAGTCAATGAAGGGTCTTATATGGAACCCTCAGGCTAGATGTTCTCTTTTCAAAATAAATATGCAAACTCCAATGACTATATACTATTCCAAGGCCAAACCTCAAATACAAACATGTTCTCCTTGTAATTTGCAGCATGACCAGAAGTTTCCCATAATTGCATATTGTACATATTTGGTGACAAAACCTGCAGAAAAAATTAAAAATGTTAAATACCATACTAAGATATATTGCAATTTCAGAAGGACCGAGACATTGAGAATGGACCTCTTCGTAACCGCGATCCTTATATTGACCTCGCATGAAGTCCATCAGTTTATTGTAGATCCGAGCCCCATGAGGGAGGAAGAACCAGCTTCCTGGGCTAAAATTGATATTGAAAATGAATTTCAATAACAGTTATACGACATGGGGCTGAACTTCGTCTTTAAATACTTACCTGAGTGGATGACAAAAGAAAAGCTCCTGTTTCGTGCCCAATAATCTGTGATCGTACTTCTTTGCTTCTTCAAGCAAATGAATATATTCCTACACAAACAGATAGACTTCAAAAGAAGATCACATCACTTGTAATCAAATTGTCCTTCTAATTTCCGTTCACAACCCAATTGCTCAACACATCCTCATTGAATCAGGCAACATGTGGTTTATAATAGCTAATGACATGAAAAAAATTACAAAGCTTACCTTTAAGCGCTTTTGATCAGGATAAGATATCCCATAAACTCTTTGTAAGCTTTCACGATCTTTACTTCCCCTCCAGTAGGCAGATGATGCCTACAATTTCGAAGTGTTAAGTTTGATTGCATCATAATATATGTACATATATAAGAGACTCAACATTTCATTATCAAAAACAGGAAATATAAAAATGGAAAATTAAAATTTAAAATTAAAAAAAAAAAAAAGAAGATCTTATGTACTTTTGCACAAGAGGGGGCAGTGTGTTGTAGAAACTTCCAAAAGCTACAAAAATATGTATTTATCTCTTTAAAAGTTAGATTGTTTCTTTCTATCCAAATCAATCAAAAATAACTCTAGTAGAGCCCTTCAAAACAGTAATTAGAGGATCAATAGGTCAAAAATGAGTTTGTGCCGGATGGTCTTAGCATTTCCCATAAAACACCGAGGAAAATCTCCAAAAATGTCCTGTTTAAAACTTCATGTATAATGATGAACACTATAAATCATGCATGCACTATATCTGTTTTTAAGAGCAAAGGTAAATTTTCTTCTTTTTCTTCGAAGTGAAATCTCAAATGATGTTTAAACACTACCTTAAGACATGCAAATGCTTTCACAAAAGATGTATTTGGTATGTGAGGACCACGACATAAGTCAACTAATGGGCCACATCTGTAAACAGTGATAGTCTTGTCTGCTGGCAAGTCATTGATGATTTCAACCTGATAAACATCGTTCAAAAATAGGAACATAAGAACTCCAGTCCTCGTTTATCACAAGAAATGGAAATTATTACAGCGATATTCAATTGCCTTGAATTTGTTGTCAGAAAACATTTCAAGAGCTTGCTGCCTTGTAACTTCAATGCGCTCAAAAGGTTGTTTCTCCTGAAAATTTATAAGAATAGATTAAATTATTCCACCAATATTAAGTATAATCTGAAATGATGACATTTCATGCAAAAAAACTATATTAATGAATACTTTGTCGGGGAAAACATTTCAGCACCTTATTTCCAAGTCAAATAGGCCCCTCATACAGTAAGAAAATAGATGAAAAAAGAAGTGTGGCCAAATAAGAGAAAGAAATAAATATGCTCTATGAGTTCGAATTAATCAAATATTTCACGTCAAATTATTAATTCACTTCTAGTTTCACAGGATTAAAAAATTGGTCCCAAAACGTTAACTGTTAGGCCATTCACAAACCAGAAAGACCAAGGTTATAAGCAACATCATTCTACTTTCAACCATGTTACTGTTAACATCCTTTGTCTACGTGTAGATACACAAGAAAAACATATACAAGAACCAGATTTTAATTATATAAAACAAATGGTGCAAATTCCTTGAAAAGAGAATAGAGAAAGAACAATACCGATACAGCTTTCAGGGCACCAGACTCAATTTGCTTGAAGTGATCATCATTCAAGCCTAAATCATCATAAAACCCATCATAATAGAATCCCTGTCATCAAAATCCAATTAATATATAAGGAAACTTTACTACAAGCATAAAAGCCAAGGAGTTAAATACAACGTTAACACTTTGTCCCCCCCTACAAAAGTCAACATAGACAGTGCAAAAGAACGTTTATGCTAACTACCATAATTATCCCATCAAATTACAGCAATGTAACTTAATTCTCGAGAACAGATAATGCACAATACAGTACAAATTTCCTACAATTCTAAAGCTCTTGGGCCTCCGAGATACTTGAATCTTGCCTTGGGAAAACCTAAAGAAAGGTGATTCCTCAAAACTAGTAGTAGAAAAGATTCATGGAAAACTTCAAAAATATACGAGAACCAACTCATCCAATGGAGGGGACTTGCCCCTTCAGAATCTGCTCTTAAACATCTACCTCCATTTCTCATCTCTCTATGGAATTCCTAGAATGCTAGCTGGTTCCATTGATAAAAATTGTAGACAACTTTTATGAAAGAGGGTAGATTACAAGGGTTGCAAACCATATAGAAGTAGAAGACAGTACTCTTCCAAAAGAAAATGGCAACCTTAGTATTGGCAATAATTGATTCAGTAATTTGGTCTTAATTTCCAACTCATTGTTACCCTTAGAAACTAAAAACTTGTGCTAAAGAGTTACTTCAAGTAAATATGGGGTGCCATATTTTGGTTGGTTCTGGATGGTTAATCCTTAAAGTGGAGATGGTACAAGATATGATTCTGGTAAGATAACCGGCTCTCAAGTGAGGTACTTGGCTAAAATTTCAAAGATTATACTTCATCATACTAGACAGAAACACTGCAGAGGGTTTATCTAAATCAATGAGAAGAAGACTGAATGTAAGGTTGCTCAAGAGTTCCGCAACTTTTTCTTCCAAAGATGTGTATCTTTCGTCCAAGAAGGTCAAAGTCCTTTACCCTTGTCTTGGCCCTTGATATTCAAATTTTTTTAAATTCCCAAAGAGCAAGATTCTTCTCATGACCCATCTGTCAATGAGAGAACATTCTGCCCTCCACTTTTTTTCTTTCATTGCCTACCATCAATATAAACCGACTGATATTTAATGATCGTGGATGGAAGGATCTTTTTTATCTTTATGATAAAACCATTGAAATGGTATTGTCTATAGTCACTAACAGCACGAGAATCGGATTTCTTGGTAATAAGGCAGATATAGGTGTCTCTTAGTGAGGTATTGACAATCTCATTCTGAAAAGAAAAAAAAAAAAAAAAAAAATCTTGGAACACCCTCATGATGCAACCTTTGAGGATGTTCCAAAGATTCTGAAGGAATTCAATTGTCTAACCATTGAGGCCCGGGGATATTTTGGTGCCTAATTCTGAAACAGCATGCTTGACCTCTTCTTTAGTAAATACAGTTCCCAAAGATGAAGCTTGGTGTGGAGTAAGCGGATCCCGTTGAGAAATATGTGGGAGGGATCGGTGACCAGGATCTTTGGTGTATAGTTGGTGAAAAAAAATTCATAAACTCATTTTCAATTTCGGCATCAGTAAGACAGCTTTTACCATCAGATTACAACACCTCGATGATGGCATTTTTCTTCATTTTCGTGGCATGATCCGGTGAAAAAAAGAGGTATTAATATCACCTTCTTTCAGACATTTAGTCTTGCATTTTTTTTGCCTCCGAAGGGTCTCTTCCTTGGTAACACAAGAAATAAGTTGTTCCTTCAAAGAATTGCATTGAATTTTGTGAATTGGAAGGAGGTCGCCGGCTTCCTCTAAGCTGTCAATAAGAGAAATTTCTGTTATGAGCTGGTTCTTTTGTGTGGTAAGGCAACCAAAGGTGGCCCTGTTCTATTCCTTGATAACTAGTTTAAGGCCCATGAGATTTTGGATAAATCCATGCCCAGAGGGCATGGAAGGAGAGTTTCATGCACCTAGCCTCAACTCACAATTATGTTTTGACAAAAGTTGGCAACGGTCTTCTACTAACTTTTGGCATGATAGATGGGTGGGAGACCTTCCTTTATTGGAACAACTAAAGAAAAACTTTCAATTGGTCAATGGTCCTTCCAAAGGATCCTTACATTCCCCTCAGTGTTCTCTTATTGGGTCATCCATTCAGATTGAAGAAGGATCTATAGTAGAAGAATCTTCTTCGAGCTTTTTTGTGGTCAATATGGACAGAAAGAAACCATAAGGTATTTTATTCAAAGGACACTACTTATAGGATTTTTATTTTGTATAATGTCCTTTATCTTTCCATTTCTTGGTGTAAATTGAATTCTTTCTTATCGCCTCTCTCTTGTCCAATTGGAGATGTTTATTGTAACTCCTTTGAATTGGAATCTTTCTTTTCCATTCTTTTGTAATTTCATACAACAACAAAATTGTTTCTTATAAAAGAAGTAAAAAATAAATATATATATGTGTGTGTGTGTGTGTGTGTGTGTTTACCTCTCCTCTAGTGGTACAGGGTCCAATGCACAGCTTGCAACCATACTCCATCTCAAGCGACTAAACCCAGAAAAAAGAAAACAATTAAAACAGTGTTACGGTCGTTGTTAAATGCACGAGAATAGATTGGACTATCAACCTGTCCAAGTATATGAGCGCTTGAATGCCAAAAAGTATCGCGCCCTTCGTCGCTGTCGAAGGTGAACAGCTTAAGCTCACAATCGTTCTCTAGCGGCCTGCTCATGTCCCATAGAACTCCATCAACTTGAGCAATCAAAGCGTTTGCAGCTAAACTTTTGGAGATTTCTCTTGCTACGTCTACCGGTGCCGTTTGCCATTTCTGACCCTCCTTCACCGTCCCATCCGGTAAGGTAATCCTAAAAAATAAAAATAAAAATAAAAAAAAAAATAAAAAAAATCATACATAAGATTCGGATTTGATAAATCCAAGCATAGCCAAGCCATTTCCACATTTTGCAATGCTACACTAACTTGATTGGATGAGAAGGAAGAGAACGACGGTCGGCAAGCAGCTGTGATTGAATTGACTGAAAAAGTTGAATGCGCTTGGGAATGGTGGTACTGAGGTAGGCCTCGTCTTTGGGGTGTTTCGCCGCCATTGAAGCAGCTTGAGTGCTCTGGAGTTTGTTGTGCAGGAGGCGAAGGGAAGGTGAAGAAAGGAAGCGATTGGAGGATGAAACAGTTTCACGGCGGCTATGAAAAGAAAGGAGGAGCTTCGCCTTCCTGATTTGAGAACACAGCATATGCAGCGCTTGCTTACGGCGGGCGGCTATGGTATTTTCCCACACTACATTGTCAGGTTAAAGCTTAATATTTTATTGGACGAAAATACCCTCGCTATTTTAATGCCCTGCCTCCCTTGCCCCTCTGCTGCTTTGTCTCTCTATTTTGCCTTTTTCTAAAATAATAATTGATTCTCCGCTTATAATATTTTAATCATAAAATATAAATATAATTTATAGTATTTACAAGAATATTAAATGTATACACTGATATCTACCGATTAATATATTTGTAATACCCCTTTAATTTTATAATAAAAAATAGAAAAAGGAAAAAGCCCTAAACAATAGAAAATGAGTGCGGTATATTTATTCCTCGGTGGCACCATTACTTTATGTCATTTTCTTCCAAATCGGAGGTGTTGAAGAGCTACAGTTAATCTTAGTCAAACACATTTCGACTCGTCTAATGAATTGTACTAATTCTAGTATGATTTGAAGTGGCTATGGTCTACTTTATTGTAACATCCGAAGGTTATTAGGTGACCGAAATGATATGTGACATTTTATTAAAGTTGTGTAAGGCCCTATGGAAGTTTGGAAAGAAAGTTTAAATTAAAAGGTATAATAAAGGAAAAGGGGCTAAAATAAGAAGAAAAATTTTAGATTTTTTTTAATAAAATATTCAAAAATGGAAAATTGCCAAGTGTCTTCAAATTTCGAGAAATTACAAAGGTTTTCTCCTACATAAATCTGAATTATCTATTAAGAAAAAATTATGGTTATTAATATAATCTTGAACGGTATGTGGTGGCCATGCATGAGAATTATGTTCAAGTAATAATAATTTCACAATATCAAATTCGCTCATTCCTGTATACCGTAAGTAGATGAGTAGTTCCTTAAGTGTTGATTTCGTGACTTGAACAATGAGGTCCACCTTCTCACTAACTCGAGAAAGACTTAACTTATGATTGAATCATAAATAAATAGTTCATAAGAGAATCATAAACTCCTGTCTGTTAGGATATGATTCGTCCTTTGATTTGCATGGGTAAGAATAACTCTTGTAGTCGATTTAATATGTCTACCATTTTGAGGACTTAACAAAATATAGATAATATCATGAGATGAAGTTCACTTATTTACTTATATAAGAAAAATATATGAATTGTTCTGGTATTGATTTCAGGACTTGAACAATGGAGTCTCACCCTCTAAACAATTGTCTCCAAAATCAAATTTGAAGGTTGACACGGCCTAAGAAGATGCCCTTTCAAGAAAAATTGTCTCCCAAACAATGGGGTGTAGTTTTCCTTCTCCTTTTCGACGAACACTGACATGCCCTCCATTCACTACTTCTTCGGTGGGACCATTTTCATGACCGAGACGACACCAAATCCTACACACGATGATATATATGAGGAAGAAACTCACAATTTCCTTATAGACCTACTAACATACAAGGAACGAACAAGTCTTTACGAGTCTGTGTGATTTGTTTCCTATGAAGCTTTATACCAAATTTAAGATCTCTCCAATGAAGGAACCCGAGAAGATCGATCTCCACTCGAATTCACTATGCTTCTTCTCTCTCTCGATACTCAAAATGAACTCAAATAAAGATACTTGGTGGTTTGAGAGAGTGGGTAGTAAGAGTATTTAAAGAGATCGAGGTTGTTCCACAACAAGTTTCCCAACACCTCACCAAAAATCTTACAATTTTCAGCCAAATTTGAAACTTGTAATTTTTGAAACTTGTAATTTTTATTATACCTAACTAAAAATAGTGGTAAAAAAGGATAAGACTCATCAGACACATTTTAGTCTTAGAATAAATTCATAATAAACATTATTACAATTGAATCTAGAATTTCTTTCGAAAATTTGATTCAACTACAGACATAGCGGTGAGTTCAAAGACAACATAATAACACATAATTACATAAAGTTCTTTACGCTCATTCTACTGACCTGTCCCATGAAAAACAAGCAAAGGGGGAGTAATTAATGATAAATAAACGCAAGGGGCAATCCAAGAACATTGGAGAAGACATCTAGTTTGTGTTTGAGTCATATTTGTTGAATTGGAAAATATTATAAATAAATAATAACAAAATTTAAAAAGAAATTAAATAAAAAGAAGGAAGTCTTGAAATCCCCAAATCCCCAAATCTCATAAGCTCTACTTTCTAGAAAGACCAATCACATCGTCCCCTCCCCGTAAGGGAAAATCTACCCAGCTTAGCTTAGCCTGTACTGTCCTAAGAAGAAGCGACTAAAAAACGCCTAAATAAGGTATGTTCTCGGGAATTCATTTTTCAGGTGAACCTGTTGGCGGCCAGCTTTGCGAGGACTCCAACGGCGAGGGAGTTTGTGTAAGTCACGGGCTCGGTCATGGGTGACACCACACGCTTGTCCAGGAAGTTGTCACTGCGGTCGGGGCCGCCCAGAATTGCGCCGGTTAGCTCGTTGGGGTTCGGCGTGTCTTTGTTCAGCCAGTACACGAAACTCATCGCGCAGTTCACTTCTGCGTTGTCTGGCATCACCGGCACCGACGCGCCGCGATGGTGCGCCTGCGTCGGTGGGTTGTTCCCAAACCCCACCATGTACGATCTCCCCTGTGGGTTGTTCCCCAACAGGTAATCCATCTAAAAAAAAACATTAAATCTTTACTCTTCAATCATGAGAGAGCTAATTAAAGGGTTAGATTACGAGTTTACGTACGATGTCTATTTGATTAAATCACGAGAATTTATACTCAAAGTGAACAACATCATACAATTGTGGAGGTCTGTGATTCCTAACATGGTACATGAATCATCAAATGTTAACACAAAGAAGTTGTGAGCTTCAATGACACAGTCAAAAGTGATTCAACTGTCGAATAAAGGGTATACTGTGTTGAAATGCTCTAGAGAAGGAATCAAGCCTCGATTAAGAGGAGGCTGTTCGAAGGCTCCATAGGCTTCCGGAGAGGCTCTATGGAGTACTTTGTCTGATGGAAAGATTGTTAGGAGAAGAATCTCACATTTGCTACTTAAGGGTTTGAATACATAAGAGAGTTTATACTCAAAGTGGACAATATGCGTACCATTCTAACAGGGGAGTACCTGTTTCTTGGCAAAGGTCATGAGTTGAGCTGAGCCGAACTGCTGACCGCCGCATTGAACCGTTTGTTGATGGGTGGCAAGGATATCGCTATAAGCACTAAACAAGAACGCGGTTCCCGTAACGTATTGCGTGTTGGCTCCATCTCTCATGTGAACCATTCCACCTAAGAATTTCAAGTAGTAACTGAGCTCCATACTTGAATTCATTGATAAACATAGAAGGACAAGAGAGAGAGAGAGAGAGATAAAAGACCTGGAGATAGATAAATTTGGTGGTAAGGGCTGTTTGGAAGATTGGAACAAATATAGCTGTCGGCCTGATTTTTGTACATCTGTAAACCCTTCTCTCCTTGAAAATAGATCTGTGGTTGTTTTGAAGGATGAGAAATACGCTATGTAAATTGATGAAATGGGTATTAAAAACATTATAAAGAACCTCGGAAAGAAGAATTTGAGCGCCAGCATATTTGAGATCCCAGCTGAATTCAGCTACACTGCCACTAACAGACTCTTCTGTAATGTACTTAAAATAAGCTGGCCTCCTCGTTGCAATGTATAGCCATGTAGCAGCCCACAACAACTCATCCTACACCCGTAACTCGTAAATTATTCAAACAGCCCGACACAACAAGATTAATCATATATCTTTTCTAGTCATTTCAATGGTCACGATACAGATATTTGACTGTAATAAAAGATTAAATATCATACAAAACATTTGATAATAAAGGATCAAATATGATATATCCATCAAACCATAATTCAAAGCTCTTAAGAGGTGACTAGTAAATTATTCGAAGAGGCGGACACAATACGACTAAGAAAAAGAAAGAAGGAAAATTACATTGTAGCCGGAGTAAGAGCAATAGAAAGGGCACTCTCCATCATAAGTTCCCTGGTTCATTTTAGCAAACTGAAAAAGCTGCAAAGAAAAACAAAACCAGCTATGTCAATGAACGAAGGAATGAACAAACGAATCGACACAGAATGAGGTTAAAGAGTTTATACCGTTTTAGCTTTGTTGAGAAGACGACGAGAATAGGTTCGATTAGAGTTTCTAAAGACGATGGAAGAAGAAGCCATAGCTGCAGAGGTTTCAGCAGCAATTTCTGTACCCGGAGTGGTACGATCAATTTGCAGCACAGTCCTGGGAGTCTTCATATTTTCAGGCCTAACCCAACACTCATGATCCTTAACTGGGTCCCCCACCTTGAATAAAAAAATAATTTATTTTTCATTCATAACATTAACATGGTATCAGAGAATCATTCAAAATTCATGCATACCTCGACATAGAAACGATTGCGACGGGAAGAAGCCTTGAGAAGATAATCGGTACCCCATTGGATGGCAGCTTTAAGATTTTCCATTTCACCGGCGGCTTGGGTCTCGGCGGGGTAAGCCAAAGCAGCCCATGCAAGAGTAGTGACGGTGAAAGCCATGGGAAGGCCGTACTTGACGTTGTCTCCAGCATCATAATACCCTCCCTCGAGGTCAACCTGGAAGCACCAACAATAGGGGGGAGGGGGCGTAAATGAGAGAGAAGGGTTAATTATGGAAAGAAAAAAGAAGAAGAAGAAGAAGAAGGGGAAGGAGTGGGAACATTGGCAAGCTTGCCGTCGTCGAGGGCGGAGTCGCCGCGCCAAGGGGGGCGGTGGTTGGGAGGGAGCTTGCCGGACCTCTGAGCCTCGAGGAAAATAAGGCATTTGGTGAGAGCGTCCTTGTAGTTGAATTGGGCGGCATGAAGAGGCGCAAGAAACAAGGCATGGAAGAGAAGTAGGGAAGGCAGGAGAATGGGCATGGTGGAGGGGTTGTTGTTGTTGTTGATGTTGTTGTTGTTGTTGAAGAAGGAATGGGCGCAGGTGGAAGAGATAATGGAGATTATGGGGTTTGGGTGTGAGTTTGTGTGAATGGCAGGGAAGTGTCGAGTAGTTTAGTTGGTTGGGAAAGGGACAACATGGGACGTTCGCGAAGTTTGTAGGTTATTTTCGGAGAAAACGATGTGGGGATTGGAGAAATCTTTGGGCGCCCAACTGTTTTCTTACACTTCAAATTTCCTCCTTTTCCATAAATTTCTTTTTTATTTCTTTTTTTTTTTAATATAAGAGTATTAACCAAAATTTTGAGTATTTTTATTAATCTGACCATTTTTAGGAAAATTAAAAAAAAAAAAAAAAAAACATTTTGTCCACTAGTATATTATTAGTATGTGTGATTATAGTTAATGTAACGCTCTATTTTTACTACTGAAATAAACCCGCTACTACATGCATATCATGATTTTGATGCACTAGTAAATGATGTCATAGACTTAAACGTTCGTAATAAAAAAATGTCATGAACTAATTTAAAAGCCTACCAAACATACCTAAATCTAACTACCTTGACACAGGTTTCATGGCTTTTAAAAAGGGATTGGACTATCCCTTTTGGGTTGTGAGTGTTTAGACCTTGGACAACGATAGAAAAGGGATTGGGCTAACCGATTTATATTACTGGGAACTTCTTGGGCACCACAAACAAGATTGATCAAACCAAATTTAAATAATTCTAAGCATGCAATGTAAGTATATAGAATTGCAAAGAAACTTAGCTTTAGGTTAAAAGAAAACATTGATACTCTTTTTACTACGTTTTTCAAATATATTTCACAAGAACAACAAACGTGCATTTATATAGTCTCAAAAGGAAACTCTTGATATTTCATGAGACATTTCGAGAGTTGTAACTATCATACCTTATGACCATAATTAGTTATTGGGTAAATGTAACCTAAAAAGTAAATACAAAATTTTAAGGTTGAAAATACATTATAAATTTAGATTTCAATCATTCATACAAATATATTTGTAGCGAGTGAGAATAATTATTTAAATTAAAATTAAAATTCTAAATTGGAGAAATAAAAAGTATTTATTTTATTCCAGTTCCAAATAGATAGAGCCTATTCCGAAAAGAACAAAAAAAGAAGATAAAAATGGAGATGCGAGGTATCGAACCCCGTACCTCTCGCATGCAAAGCGAGCGCTCTACCATGTGAGCTACATCCCCTTTTGTTCGATTTTATTAATAATAAAATTGTTGATTGTTACTATTTTTGACCCAAAGAAATGTGACATGAAAATTCATCTCATGGATGATCTAAAGTCTGCCTATGATGTTTTTTTTTTCGGATGTTTCTTTTAATTTTCACATAATTTTAATTTCTATTTCATTATTGCAAAAGTTTATTTAATGTATATGAAAACGATAAACTTTGTTTATCGATATTCTCATTTATGATAAGCAAATTTTTATGACTAGTTACCCACAGTTTTATGTAAAAAAATTGAAAAAAATGTTTTAAAAAACTTTGAAGAGGTAAGTATAAAAAATGTGAAGCGTATATTTGACCCTCAAATGTTTATAGGCTAACAAAGATAGTAATGTAGCGACCGTTATTTTCTCTCCACTACATGTAAATATTGAGTGTATATTGAACCCAACAACTCAAACTGATCAAACTGAATGATAAATATTGGATTGGGTTAGGGTTAGATTGGGTTAAACTTATTCAAATTGGTTTATCTTTTTTTTCTTCTATTATTTTGTTTACACTTTTTTTCATTATTTTGTGACGGAGAGTAAATATCATTTTTTATTTTATTAAAAAAAAATAAGTTAATATTTTATAGTATTTTTAAACCTATTATTTTATTATTTTCTTTACAATTTTATTATTATTTTATTATTATTTTGTTTATTGTTATTTTATTATTTTATTTAGTTTGTGTTTAAGAAAGCAAGCATCATTTCTAACTTACACTTTTAATTATTATTTTATTTAGTTTTTGTGTCATTTCTGTTTCATAAATGATTAAAAAAACTTGTTTCATAAATGATTAAAAAAACTTGTCAATATTTTATACTATTTTCAAATACATTATCTATAATATGAATAAACTAATAAACCATCATCTTAAGTTATTATGGGGAACGACATTGTTGTAGAGGTGGTCAAGTTTGAGTGAGTGAAGGCCCGAGTGAATGAGTTGTTCACTCCGTGAATGTACTTCAAAGTGTGAAAACACGTGTATTTCTTGAGTCACTGCTTAGTGCCTAAGGTAAGTGACTTTATAAGATGGCCAAACCCAACATCGATTTACATCGAACTGAAAATGGGTGAAGAGAGAACTGAAGCTGCAGGAAGACCAAAGAAGCATCAAGGCAGTGCTTGCCACAATGAAAGTGACCAATTGAGAAGTTAGTTGAAATATGCCAACATGCGCTTTGTTACAAACTTTCAAACATCGCTATGGGTTGGTGCCACGATGAGTAATGTCGTGGGTTGCTTGCGAGCCTCACTCCTTGGGGTGCATCATTGTGTGCAATTCAAAGAATACGACGAGTAAAGTCAAAACTTTGAAAGTTTAGGATATAAGTATAAATTGTTGAGAATTTAGTTTGACGGTACGTTCGATACGACTAGGTAAGTAAGTCTGAACATGAATTGTGGTTGAGTCTCAGGAGATGGTACCTCTAAACACCTTAAATTTATGTTCAACTTGTCAGTTCTAACCGGTTCTTCCAGCTTGGATTTTATTCCCGATTTTTGGAATAATCTATTATAGTTTAGTTGAATTGCCAAGGAGACCAAACATAAACCAAAGCTAGAGGGAGAGAGGCCAAGGAGAACTAATACTGTTTTCACTGTCAAAGAAGTATTTTAAAAGTGACTTTAGTAAACAGTAGGGGATGTAGCTCACATGGTAGAGTGCTCGCTTTGCATGCGAGAGGTACGGGGTTCGATACCCCGCATCTCCAGTTTTTTTTGTTATTTTCGTAGAAGGCCTCTATATATTTGGAACTTGGGCCAGCCCAACCATTTTTTGGATTTAAATAAAAACAAAAAGCTTTACTTTAGGTTAAATGCATAATACTTCTCTACATATGATCCATACACATGTACATAGGTCCACTAGCTAGACTCATTAACGAATCTCTTAGTCCAATAGAGGCAAGTCCAATAATTGGATGAATTCATTGTCTATGTATTTTAGAAAAAATGATTTAGGTATTTTAGGAATAAAGATTCCGAAGTATTTTAAGAAAATATTTAAGGTATTTTAGGAATAAATTGTCTAACATCTACTATAAATACCTCCATCCTACCAAAGTTTTCATTGCAAGAAACTCAAACAATCTCAATTAGAGTAGAGTATAGTAGTATTCTACTGAGTGTCTAGTAATCTCTTCTCAATTGGTGTTAATAAAGAGTGTAAGTCTTTCCCACAAAGAGTTGTGTTCAACAATATGGTATCAAAGTTATGCTAATCGAATCCTCAGGTGTTGAACAGAGAAGTTGCTAGCCTCAAAGGTGTAGTCAAAAGTAACTCAAGTGTCGAACAAAAGGTGTACTTTGCTTTGTTCGAGTGATTCAGAGAAAGGAGTCGAGCCTCGATGAAGGGAAGACTATTCGAGGGCTCCATAGGCCTTAGGAAAAATTGTATGATGTACTTTGTTTGAAGGGAGGATTGTTGAGGATTATCGGGAGAGGCGTCTCAAATCAGCTAATTAAGATGCTGATCATGAGTTTATAAGTAAGGAATACTATCTCCATCAATAAAAGATTTTTTTTAAAAAAAAAAATTGAAAGCAAAGCCACGAGAGCTTATGCTCAAAGTTGACAATACCATACCACTGTGGAGGTCCGTGATTTCTAACATGGGCTAATACACTCTCACACTGTCGAAACCAGTAGAAAAGTAAGCAACATAAGTAATATAGTGAATATGAGTGTCTATACATTACAAACTAAAGAAGTAATCTATGATCATACGAGCATACAACATGTATGAGATCCCACATTTAAAATCATGGTTCTTATTCACACAATACTTTCATAAATAACACGACTTAAATTCCCTATGAGATGAACACACAAATTCATAGTAACTCAATCATGCTTATAGTACATCGTACATCAGGATGTCTCACAAGATATAAATATGGACATAACATCATATTCGTCATATTCAAACATAAATGGAAAGATGTATATCATATAAATCATACAATTATCATAAGAGTTTAATAGAACGTAATAAGGGTCACAAGGTATGGGTTATTCATATAACAAACAATTCGAGTATAGAGAATGCTCTATGATACAAGTGGGAGATAGTCAAGACTATCGAAGAATCAATGAGAGTGAACTGTCAGTCAATCCTCAAGATTCCTTCTTGATCTTGATCTTCCCCTTCACCTATCCTTGAGGGTCTCTCATATGTTCTTGCTTTTCCTATTGATTCTTGAACCGTAACCAAAGCATATGAAATGAATGAGAGTTGACTCTTCTCCCTATTTTGAGGTTCATTTAACTCTTTTATTTAGGAGGGAAATAGGTTCATTTGGTTCCGTAGTTAATGAATGGACTCTCCTGTCTCCTTATTAATGAGAGTTGAGTCAATAACATCTTCACCATCCAAAGTAAGGATGAGTCGAAGAACACCGTGCATTGATGAGTGGTGAGGTCCCATATTAACTATCATGAGGTCTTTTCTCTCGTATGGATTTATAGTATAAAGCCTTGGAGAGGTTTTCATTTTCTTCCCCTTTGTGATTCTCTCTTTTTTTATTATGATCCCAATTTATTTTGGTAAATTCTAATCAATTCATAATTTTTTTTTTTTTTTTTTGGTTTAAATAGCTTTGGACGGTTATGAAATTAATTTCTTGAAATTTAATTTTTAACTCAAAACTAAATAATTACAACAACAAAATTAAATTAATCATAGAAGACAATGATATTAAAACTAAAATTATATTCGTTTAACAAAAGAAATCTTTTAAATAAGAGGCAATGGGAGAACAAACAGGGGATGTAGCTCACATGGTAGAGCGCTCGCTTTGCATGCGAGAGGTACGGGGTTCGATACCCCGCATCTCCATTTTTTATCTTCCTTTTTTGTTCTTTCCGGAAAAGGCTCTATCTATTTGGAACTGGGCCAGCCCAACTACTAAATCCTCGTCTTCCGCCTTTATTTATTTTATTTTCTAGTTATACTTTTAATTCTATTGATTTAATTAATTAAAAAATAATACCTAATTAAAATAACATGACAATCATCTAAAAAAATCTTAATAATAATAATGAAATCTAATTGAATAATTTATATGATAGCAATAAACAACTACTAACTAAACTAAAATTAACATAAATGTGTACACGAAAGTATCTATTGTTTTAACTCTACTTCTTTGTCGAGTATGGTTTGATGTATAGTATTTCTCTACACATAATTCATGCACTTGAGTCCACTAGTATAGTTCATTAATATACTCATGAACTTGAGTACACATAATTCATGAACTTGTCCCACACTTCTTCGATGTTTTTTCATCCCAAATGTGCTCCAACATCTCTTTTTCGATTGTGGTTTTCAGTACAAACATTATCTTGCATGTTTTGATTCTCCATTTGCACAAGATGCCATTAGTATCTTCCTTTGGAGGCGTAAGTTCACTTCTGCCAACAACCTCCCAAAAATTTTGTGCTTGTAAATAGGACATCATGCATATTGCCCACGTGTTATAATCGTTGCTTTTGAGTTTCTTGGTTCATTTGATGACTTGGAGATCACTCATCGTATTGATAGTACCTCATTAATACCAAACAAACTACTTTTTGATACATAACTTATAAAATCACAAACTACTCATTACACAAAGAAACTCACTCCTTAATTCTTTAAATAAATCATTTTTGATGTGGAAGACCCGTTAGAGTTGCAACCACATAGCATACTAAGAGTTTCAAGAGATCAAACAACCTATCACAACCTCGCTGTGACACCAAATTTTTTAACAGAACTCTTTTATAGAAAACGCTCACATTAGTTATTAAGTCAAATAAGAAAGATACTATAAGACACTACGTAAAACTATGTATAAGTATTTATAGTGGAGGCTAGAGAATGTCAACTACACACGTGTGATCTTCTGAATTTTATTTTCTAGATTTATTTCTAAAATATTTAAATTTTTATTCATAAAATATGTGGATATGTTCGTTCCTAAAAAATCTAGATATTTTTATTTTAAAATATGTATATAGAGATTATCTCAACGTAGTAACATTTTCTTGCCATAAATCATAAAATGAACTCTCATTCGCATCATTTAACCATCATCCAATATGTGCAAGAACGAAGAGAAAACTTTTAATATTTAAAAAAAGTAACTCGAAGACAAGGGGATGTAGCTCACATGGTAGAGCGCTCGCTTTGCATGCGAGAGGTACGGGGTTCGATACCCCGCATCTCCACTATTATAATTCTTTTTTGTTCTTTTCTTAAAAGGCCTTATATATTAGGAACTGGGCCAGCCCAAAGCCTACAAATGGCTATATCCACATATTCCGCCCTTTTCTCTTTGGATTTAAATAATAACAAAACAGAATAAAGATATTTTATTTTATTTTATTATACACACTCAATCTATTGGAGTAATTATTAACCAATAATTATTTTATTTTATTGTTTAGCCAGACTTTTAATTCTATTGATTTAGTTAATTGAAATATAATACCTAATTAAAATAACATGACATTATCTAACAATTAATAATAATAAAGAATTTTATTTGATTAATTTATTTGATAGCAATAAACAATAAGTAGCTAAAAATAAATTTACAACATAAAAAGAGTAACATAAAGTTGTGTACTACAAAAATATATGTTGTTTACCATTGTTAGTAGCATCAGACCTCCATTGTTAGTAGCATAAGACCTCCCTTTTAAGTATAGGATCGTTACTATATGCCCGTTTCCCTTTTAAGTATAGGATCGTTACTATATGCCCGTTTCCCTTTTAAGTATAGGATCGTTACTATATGCCCGTTTCAAACTATGTCAAGTAAAAATCCTTTTAAAAATCTTGAAGTCTTCAGTAAATTATTTTGAACATTTGAAATTCAATAAATTTAAATAAGCAAAAAAAAAACATACGTCAGAACAAATGTTACAATGATTCTTTAACGCGAAATTTAACTAAAATTGGAAAACTAATGTACTTTCATGCCAATATACACATTACCGAATGTGAAAACTTCCTAAAGATTCTTGTTCCATGGCTTCGATAGTAGAAGTCATCAACTATACTTCATTCTCTTGCCTTCGCTTGAAAAATGTTAATGAAATATAAATTCATGAATATTGCTTCATTTCTACTTTCTTTGTTGAGATAGAGTTTGATGCATAGTATTTCTCTCCACACGATTTGAGTTCACTATACTACTTTATTACCTATACCCTTAGGTCTCATTATGAACTAGCGCATGTTCATGTTGCTGAGAACCAACAGAAAAGAAAGGAATGTGAATAATATCGTGAGTGTACGTGATATGAATCAAGATATCTCACTCATGCAATATGAACTTTAAAGAAGATGTGAAAATTGTTTTTCAGATGTGAGACTATACAAAACTATATATGTACTCTTTTAAAAATATACTTAAAAAATAAAATAAAATAAAGTATTTGTGTTTTTTCTCAGCCTAGAACTAAGTTTATTTGCAATTCAATCTAAATTCAATTTAGTTTAGGTCACATGTTTAGAATTATTTAAGTCAAACTCTTGTAGAGTGATTTAAATCTTAAAAATGTTTTGTTACTATGATTTATTTGATCAACCAATTAATTCGAATTTTTTTTTTAGTTCTTGGATATTTTAGATCTAAATGTTTTATGGTTCAATAAGGTTGTTACATCAAATTCTTTGGAGATATAGTATGAAATGAAATCATCTTGACTGGATTTTGACTTGAATTATTGTATAAGTATGTGTTCGTACATGGAGAAGTAATTCATAATCATATAAGCATAAGGCATGCAAGAGGTCCCGTATTTAAAATCATGGTTCAATGAGACGAGGTATATAATACTTCTATAAATAACATGACTTAACCCATAACGGTAAGCTTCAGAGACTTGGCAAACATAGATCTGTCTTTATTCATAGGCTCTCATGCCTTTTTATAGGAAATACATAAAACTGCAGAAAAACAGAAATACAGGACACGACCCAACTAGCTCCACTAATAACAAGAAAATAGCTAACAGAAATTGACCTGTTCTAAACCTTATTCACACCACTCATCCCAAATGCTTCTCTGATCCTTTGAAATGATGCCATCTTCAAAGGCTTTGTCATTATGTCGGCCAGCTGCTCCTCAATGCTGCAATAGACTAATTTAACTACAGCTTCCTTTGTCAAATCTCTGAGAAAATGGTATTGAACCCTTATGTGCTTTGACTTTTCGTGCATGACTGCATTTTTTTAACAACTTGATAGTGGAGGTGTTGTCACAAAACAGAACCATTTCTTCATCTTGTTCATGCCCGATTTCTTTCAATATCCTTTTCATCTAAATAGCTTGATAGGCACATGTAGCTGCTGCTACATACTCTGCTTTAGTAGTTGACACGATTGGTTGCTTCCTTGAGAACCATGCCACAAGTCTTCCACTCACTAAGAAAACATAGCCTGAAGTGCTCCTACTGTCATCCACATCTCCCGCATAGTTACTGTCGGTGTAGCCTAAGAGTTCACTCTTCCCTTCACGTTGATACCATATCCCAAATTCTAGGGTTCTCTTCAAGTACCTCATGATTCAAGTACCTCATAATTCTTTGATACCATATCCCAAATCCCTTCACGTTGATACTATATCCCAAATTCCAGGGTTCTCTTCACGTTGATACCATATCCCAAATTCCAGGGTTCTCTTCACGTTGATACCATATAATGAGTTATATAAACTCATTATATAGGATAGCTTCACTCACGTATCTCCACATGAATGATTTAGATTAAATAATTTGTAACAATTATAAAGTGGGTCATATCAATAGTGTTACCAGGTTCAGGATAAGACGCCCAACCTCATCCATATACTATAGACCCTTTAGGTTATTATTTGAACATGATCCTTCCTATAAGGTTACATTGATACCTTCCTGTAAGATTACATTGATAAGTTTGAATTTTTCCTACCATAGATAATATTATATTCAAGGAAAATAATCAAAATTATTATTTAAAATTAAATAATTAATTATAGGGTTTATGGTATAAATTCCAACTATTTGATACTGTTAATTTAAAATATCTTGATGTTTTGGGCCAGTAATGTTGTTCAAACATACTGGGTTAAATTTTTTCTTACCATAAATTATAAAATGAAGGGATATTTGTCTTCTTTACAAGATAGCTAGTCCCATTATTTAACCGTTGTCTAATATATTTAACCATCGTCTAATATGTATAAGAAAAACTATATGTTTCTTTGGAGAATATCGTGTGTTAGTTTGCATGGAACTGTGACCTATATGGGCCACGACCTCATGTATTTATAGATCTATATGTTTCTTTGGAGAATATCGTGTGTTAGTTTGCATGGAACTGTGACCTATATGGGTCACGACCTCATGTATTTATAGATATGTATAATAAGGATTACATGGTAACAAACCATAAAATCATAGATTTGGTAACAAAACAGATAATCATAAATTTGGTAACAAACTAGTAAATCATAGATTCTTCCTAATTCATGGTAACAAACAAGCGAATAAGTAGATTATCTTATGTTTAACATCGTGAACCAGTTTATCGTTTTCATACACATTGAATGATTTCTTAAATAAAGTAAAATTATGTGAATTGTGTGTGGGCTTTAGAACATGGTAATTTTGGTTATTATAAAATGAAACAAACAGGGGATGTAGCTCACATGGTAGAGCGCTCGCTTTGCATGCGAGAGGTACGGGGTTCGATACCCCGCATCTCCAAAGGTTTATTTTATTATTTTGTGCTTTTCGGAAAAGGCCTCTATATATTTGGAACTGGGCCAGCCCAACCCAAGGCCCACAAGTTGCTAAATCCACGTCTTCCGCCTCTCTTTTTGGATTTAAATAAAAACAACCCTTATTTTTTTCGTTCCATTTATTTTATTTTATTTCTATTGATTTCTGTTGATTTAGTTAATTAAAAAAAATTTACCTAAATTTGGTTTTATCAATGTGACTGGTAAAATTATTAGAATTTTAAAAAAAGTTTTCTAAACAAGTTAATTCAAATATTACTTACATATCCATAAAAGTTCTTAGATCCAATTGACTAAGGTTTCCATAACAATATAATACGAGAGAAGTAATTCATGATCCTATGAATATAAGATATGCATGGCGTCCCACATTTAAACTCATGGTTAAAATCGACGGGAGGAAGTGGCTGGACAACGACATCAATCATGTGTGAAATTAAGATCAGTACTTGAGGGAATTACTGATCAACTTACGCTTTACGGGAAGGGGTAAATTTCATTTTGTGAAATTATGTTTCCAACTCCCTATTTGGTCAAGTCACCAAATGGTAGACATATTGAATAGGTTACAAACGTCATTCTCACTCATGCAAATCAAAAGGACAAGTCCTCACATGCGAGAGTTCATAATTTACTTAGAATTAAGATCAAGTCACATGATCGTTTTGTGAAATATTAATATTCTCAATTAACCGAGTTATAAAGAGAGATTAAATATTTTATAGTTCTGTCTTATATTAACTCATTGTATAAGATACCCACACTCACGTCAACGATTTCATTTCACATTTCTTCAGGCCAAAAAATAGCAATAAATAATGTATTATCTATATTAATTTAATAAAATTAAACAAAAAGGGGATGTAGCTCACATGGTAGAGCGCTCGCTTTGCATGCGAGAGGTACGGGGTTCGATACCCCGCATCTCCAAATTTTTGTTCTTTTCTAAAAGGCCTCTATATATTTGGAACTGGGCCAGCCCGAAGCCCACGAACCGCTAAATCCACATCTTCCGCCCTTTTCTTTTTGGATTTAAATAAAAAGAAAACCAAATAAAAATGTTTTAAATTACAACATAAATCTGTGTACTACAAAAATATAAATAAATTTTATTTGTATTATGTTATTTAATAAATATATTTTATTTTCACAAATTCAATAATGAATCATTACTATCTCTACGGCTACATCAGTAATTAGGATTAAAAATCCTATATGATTGCAAGGCGGGTAACGTTACATGCACAATACTACTCTGCACATGACCTATATACATGCACATAGGTCTACTGGCTTTTTTTAAAGAGATCTTTTCCCCCTTATTTTTCTTTTATATATGTTTCTTTCCTTAATTTTCTTTATTTTATATTTCATTTATAAATAAAGTAGTGCATTGATCATATGCAATTGAATTAACTCAATGTAATTTAAATAAATTGAATGATATATCAATTTGTTTTTATTGAAATTTAAGTTGCAATATTCTTTTTCAATAGTACTTAATAAGTTTTCTCTAGCACACAATTATTGAAACAATTTCTTTTAATTATTTTTTCGCAATATTATTTTACAAAAATGGTATGATATTGTAAAGATGATATGATATTGTACACTGAGCATAAGCTCTTAGGATTTTGCTTTCACACATTCACACCAAAGGAGAGATCATGATCATTATGCCTCAAAAAGGATTTTGCTTTCACACATTCACACCAAAGGAGAGATCATGATCATTCTGTCTCAAAAAGAGTTTGAATTGAATCTAAAGAGACTGTCTTGCCTTTGACATTTCATCAACTAGTTGGATTGAAAGAGCGAGTCCTTTATTCAAAGTCTCACTTATTACTTTTGACCGGAGTACTTAATTCAAAGTCTCACTTGTTACCTTTGACCGTTGAATGTGGTCGACTAAAGACTATCTTGCCTTTGACCTTTCATCAACTAGTTGGATTGAAGAGAGTCCTTCATTCAAAACCTCACTTATTACTTTTGACCGGAGTGCTTCATTCAAAGTCTCACTTATTACCTTTGACCGTTGAATGTGGTCGACCATTAGGCTTGGATATGTGGAACTTTCATCATTAAACCGAACAAAGTATGCTTCCCCTTAATCGAAGCTCGACTCCTTTTCCTTTTGGAGTCTTGGTCATTTTTTACTATGCCTTCGAGGAGGCTCAACTCCTTTTCTTTTGGAGTCCTTTGTTCGACATTTGAGGATTTACCAACCTATTGGCACAACTAAGTTTAGGGCATGACTCTGATAACATGTTAGATAAACATGACTCTCCACAACAATATGATATTTTCCACTCGAAGCATAAGCTCTCGAATAGAACATTAAAGGCACAAAATTAAGTATATATCTAATAGTTAAGCACATATTATCTTTATTGAACTTGATAGTTAATAAGATGAGGTGATTTCTATTACCACCCGGAATCCTGAAAACGTCTGTGAAGAGCGGCCGTCCATCATTGAACCTTTAAAAAAAATGTAGAAACAAAATGGTTACCGGCTTACAAAATGCATTTCAAAGGGACAATCGAAAGTTAAAATCCTTCATGGGAATGACCATGATTGCCTAGGCAGGCAAACTGGAAGCTGCCTCTCCTCCATCTTCAACCGAAAAAGGGATGGGTTTAGTGGGCGCAGGCAAGCGCCCAATGCTGTCAACTTTGTCTTGTTGCTTTGGGGGTGGCCTAGCTGCTCGTGGTAACAGTCTACCCTTCTTTTCGAACCACTCCGGTGTGAGCAGCGCCCGAAAGCCTAATTTATTGTAATACACTCTTCTAACAGTCCCTCCGGCAGCTTCCACCGCTGCCTTCGCCCTAACAGTGACCCTTGACACCTGAAAACATCACGTATTTAAGATTAGTTCCGAGCACAGGAGGAAGCTAGATCGGAGGCTATTGAGATCAATCCAAATGGTTAAAGATGAGAGACTTGAAAGCTCTAACTATGACAAAACTTGCCTAAGCACATCAATCACAAGCAAATAACAATGTCTACAAAGCTACACAAACGGAAGAAATATTCCTTTTGTTATAGCAAATACGGGCAATCTGAAAGCAATTGGATCCCAACCTAGACTAGAAAGACAGCTAGATGCAACCCTGGAAGAACATCGACAACACTAGAATCTCTTCGTCGAGAAGAGTGCACTAGCTTCAAATTGGCAGCATGACGATAGCTCAGATTTATAAGTAATTGATACAAAATATGAGCTTAACTAAGGAGCATATAGGTTTAGAAGTCAACGTCAGAACAGAAAGGAAAAAAAGAACATTTTTTTGTTGAAGATTTACCTCTAAGTGAATTGGCCACTTAATCTGTTCAGCACCACGTCCCATCAACCTCACCCCATCCTGTATTTGTTTTCCAATTGCACCAGTATCCTATTCCACAATGGTAAGGATAATAAATCAAATACAATATTAAAAAGAAAACACGTATTTCAGGCTTTTGATAAGACTAGTCAAGATACAAGTCATGATACCTTGAGTGTTTTCATAGTGATTAATTCAGAAGAATCAATTTTCCCAGCATTTATAAGTTTAGCAATCTTTCCCAATCCAACTGGCTGTCATTAAACAAAAGAATCAAGAAATATCATAACACTCTAGGAAAAAATATCATGCCCAAAAAGAATTGTCTTTTGCACTAGACAAAATTATATTGTTAGGGACTTCACATCAGAAGATACCAACTGTGTTATACAGTAAGTAATGCAAAGTGCAGAAGGCAACTCTTTTAGAGATCATGCAACATGAATTTCGTATCACATGCTATTTACTGAAATAAAATTACTAGTAGATATCGATATTAAAGACTTGTTTTCTTCAAGATGAAAATAGAATTCATTACACAATTTGGCATCAAACTATTGCATAAAGTTAAACGAGCATCTTTAAATTAATCTTACTCCTCCAAAAAAAACAAAGTAATTGAGAAGTAAATAATAATCACAAGCAGTGTTTTCTAAAGCTCGAGGTGCACCGGAGCACAATAGTCTTTTGGGACCTTAAGCATGGACTTTCTTTTTTTAATGGCGTACAATAAAAATGTAAATAAAATTTTAAGATAGGAAGAAAAATAGTATGATGAATAATAAGATGATACAAAGTTCAAGAAAATAGAGCTTTTATTCGAGAATGTAAGAATATTAATATATTTCTTCCTTGAAAATTAGAAAAAGAAATCGAGTTTGAGGCGTTAAGGCACACAACACAAGTGCTAAGACGCATGCCTCAAGTGGGCTTCAATGAGGGAGACTCACTTCTTTGAAGCAAGGCACATAGGTCGTGCCTTGGGTTTAAGCACACCAAGGCGCACACCTTAGTGGGCATTTTAAAATACTGATCACAAGCAACAAAACAATAACATGAAAACACAAATCAAATACCTGAAATGTGAGGCTGAAAGGATTCTTAAAGCCTCTTTTAGGAAGCCTACGACGAAGTGGGGTTTGACCCCCTTCAAACCCTAGCTTCCCAGAACCTCTCGCTTTTTGACCCTTGTGACCTCTCCCTGCTGTCTTCCCCTTCCCAGAACCAATACCACGACCCTTTCTCGTCTTCTGTTTCCTTGGAACTTTGTCTCTCAGATCATTTAAGCTCAAGAGGCTGTAAGCTCGAAAACCAAGGACATTCCCAGAAAGAGGGAAACCTACACTCCGATCAAGGCTAGGGTTTCGCTGGAACTCTAGGAATGGACGTGATACTGCTTGGTTTATTGCAAAAGCAGGTGGGGGTTTAGTACGAACTGAAGCAAATGAGCTAGATAGAAAGTAACACAGCCGTCTTCGTAGCATTTCCTTCTCCTTTTTACAGATCGAATAATAAATTTCACTAGTTGTCTCTGTTCCTCAAGCCAATGCAGGATAGAGACTAAATGATTGCTACATTATGAATGGAATAGATTAAGTTTTGTAATATACAGAATATCAAGTGGAAAATATCTAGCTCAACCATGTATATGTATTTTAAAATAGGTTCTTCCTTATATCCTACTGAACAGAATAGCACTTAACAAAATCACCAATATAATTCAAAACATGATGTAACTATTACAGTATAAGACGTGAGGAGTCTATGTAGAAAATTAAAAGTTAAAAAAAGTAAAAAAAAAAGCAGAAATAATGTAGTCAAAGTAGAGGTAATAAGAATAGAGTTCCTACAACCCTCAATCATAGATACAGTATGGTATTTCAGAGCGAAGATAAAGAAAACATCAAACACAATATCAAAACCTTGGGGATGCATCGAAAAAATCTAATAAAGTTAATCTTTGTCTTTTTTTTATTCATTTGTTGGGTTGAATAGAGGTATAAGATAAATAATCAAACACAAACTAATCGTTGGTGGATTAGTACATAACACAATGCTGAGTAAAAATAATCACCACCTACAAAATATGTTGGTGGGTCTGTACATAACACATGCTAAGTAAGCAACTCATGCTTGAGGAGCCACCAAATAATATACAAGGCACACATCATGCTATTCACAAAAATTGCACATGCTCATCATACGTGTAAAATAAATAACAATTACAAAATACTAAATGCATGAATCAGCACATCATGTAATGCACACTCAATGTCTACTCAAGCTCGACAAGCTCACTCAACACTCATATTTAGCCTTCACCAAAATTCTTAGAGACGGATTCCTTCGAGATATGTCGACCCCTTACCTTTTTATCTAGGGCCTCAATGTTTTCTACTGCACACAGTGTTCGACATCGACTTACCCAAGGCCTCAAACTATGCATCGACCCTTGACCTACCTGAGGCCTTGAAGTATGCATTGACCGTCGCCCATTTTTATCCAAGGCCTCAACAACTTGGCAACATATTGTGCCTTCTTCTCATGAGCCCCAATACTTGTCTCTGTAGACTCGCATAGACCCTTGACCATTTTTACCCAAGGTCTCGATGCTCCTCTTAATCCAATGATTAAATATCACCCCTCAACCATTTTCACCCGAGGCACACCGATATGCACCCTACTTTCCTTTATAAATGCACATAGTACTCTAACCTTTTTCTCACATGAACAACAACACGCCCTCAGCTGAAATCATATGCAGAATTAGACATTCTCAACTATAACACATGCATAAACAATGGATCATCAACGGCTTCCCAGCATGTTAGTCATCACAGCATTCGAGCATGATTAACCATCCAAAGCACATAGAGGTTTAAGAGCATCAAATATTTACATCATAAATACTAAATATAGAGAACAACATACTATCAAACAACGTAAAATTATACATGCCTATAGTGCTCCTAGATTAGTTCAAAGGGGCCCTAAACAAAAAGGAATACTTGGACGCTAGCATTAGTTCAAAATCCTTATTCAAACTGAAATTGTATTCTAGAGGGGCGCTCTTACCAAATATGACCTTAAACCTAAGTTCGAACTCTCCTAATGAAGTCTAAATCTACGCCCAAGAGTTCCCAAGGGTTAGAGATTAATCTAAACCATTTTAATCGAGTTTGAAATGGATTAAAAGTACCGTTACCACCCAAATCTTACCAAAAGAGCTTGGGTCTTTGCTGAAATGTGTTCGAAGGAGTCCGAAACTAGTAAGAACCTAAAACAGAAGAGCATCAAGCAATAGAATCCAATTCAAACACTTAAAATTCAATCTGTAAGAAAGAAAAAGCAAATGTACCCATGAAACGTTACCAATAAGGACTGAAATCTTTGCTGGAACGTGATCAAGTTCAAAATCGCAAATCTGATTTCTACGGGATACGAGAAAACTGAATCAAAATCAATTGAGGAGTAGGTTGCTGCTGAAATTAGCTCGCTAATAAATACGTCGAACCCGCGAGTTTAGAGGCGTTTCTATTCGTGCCTGGAATCTGCTCGCACCGTAGAGCAAATGGAACTCTACGAATCGTCGGCAAGATGCGTCGCTGCAGAGCAATAGGAGTCTGGACGTTTAGGTTGCTGCCGCTGCGTGGGTGTCGTCGCGCACAACAAGACGCCGTCGAGGTTGTGAGGATCTGCTTGTCGGAGTGTAGGTGCTGTCGCCGCAGGTTACCTCCGTCGCGTAGAACTAGAGCTCGTGGGTTGTGCTGCTCGACAAACGCCGCCGGTGGAAGGCTCACCAAAGAAGAAGAAAGCGACTGAGTAGGGAGGGGGACTGAAATTGGGGAATCAGGTTTCCTTACTTTTCCTTTGAACGACAAACTCGAAGAAAAAATATATATATATATTTCATTTTTTAATTTTCATTTTTTTTTATTTTTATTTTTTACATATTTTGTCCTCCTCCTCGGACAGAAACATAAAATTGTTCTAAGTAAAACACGTTTAATCTTAAAATTATCTTACCTCCTTTGCACCTCTCCAACTCGTTCTCACTGCTTGCTTCGTTCCTCTCCCTCTCGGTCGAGTGTCAGGTTAATGAATAAGGGAAATAGGTTCAGGCAAGAGGATAGGGGTGAGGGAGAGAAGTTCAAACAGTCAAAGGGTGTCGGGTTTCGATTTCTTGGCTTTCGTCTCCCTTCTTTCACTGTAAACTCGTGGAATCCTTCACTCTTTCACTCGGCAGCTGAAGATTGAATTGACTCTCTCTCCCTGATTGAACTAACTGTAATTGGTAAGGTTCTTTGCTTTGCATCGAATTAAACCGCATGCTCCACCACTTGTGCGGGCCCCGTACTATGATTGAGCCATCGAAAAATAGGTGCATGTTGTTGATATAATTAGTAATTTTCAATTCTTTTAAACTTTTTTCAGTAATCCTATCCTCATAATCATTCTATCCAAACGTGATAAACTTATTGAATATGTGTGACACTCGAGTAAAGGAAAAAAAAGAGAAACCAACCTAAACCAAATTTTAGAGTATCGTACCACTTTTGATCCGCTCAAAAAATTTTAAAGGTCCAACAAAAAAGTAAATTTAGTCTTTGTAATCTTCATGTGGTTGTTTGACTTGGGAATGTACGGATTGAATAAACGCAACAAACCCGTGTGAGATTAGAGCTAAAATGAGATGATGTCTAAGAAAATTATTTTTAGTTGGCAATCAACCACCAATGAAGCAAAGGTATTATCGGATAATAAGAAACTCAAGGTTAGTTGACCGGAAAAGAAACCATAGATCTCTGTTATTTCAGTTTTATGATGTTGTTATGTTTTATTTTATTTAGAACTGTATTTAACACTCCAGGACTCATATTTGTAATTAAATGTTTACAAGTTTCGTACATTTGAAATTTGATAGGTTCAAAATTCCTCTCCCGTGGTTTCTTTTTAAAAATGAGATAAATTATAGCACTTTTAACTGTGTGTGTCAACGTGGTGATGATTTGAAGCTTCAAAAAATGGATTATTACAGGTACAAATACATACAATAAACATCATATCAAATCTACTAGCGGTTAATTAAAGGAGAGATCCAATCATATCTCTTTTATGTTCACACATTTATCTTTTTCATTATTGTCGACCTAATGGATGTGCCCACGAAGTTTTTTTTTTTTTACAATTTTGCCTTCATTGAAATTGAATATTTTGATCAAATCCTTAATGCATCTTTTTGGTCTTTGAAGATATATATTTGAGCTGTTTGATTTAAATTAAGTTCTCACTGTCGTACTAATCTCAGTTTTCCTAATGTTTTTCTTAGTTTTAATACAGTGAATATTATCAATTTTTCCTATTCTAAGGTCATTCCCAAACAAAAAATACTAAGTCTATCATGTACCGAGCTCTCGGAGCTTGTTTTAAGTCATAAATAGTCTTTTTCAACATATAAATATGATTTGGTAAATCAAAACTTTCAACGTGAGAGGTTATTCCACATAAACTTTCTATATAATATAACCATTTTAGAAATGCACCTTTTTACGTCCATTTGATATAAGAAAGATTTCTTATAAGAAACAAAACCAAGAAATATTTTAGTAGTTCTGAATCAAACAATAGATGCAAAAGTTTCTTCATAATTTATACCTTCTTCTTGACACTAATGATATGAACAACGACCAAGGAATTTCCATACCTCAAGGTCCAATTACAAGGACGAGAGCCAAGAAGCTACAACAAACCTTATACAGTTATATTCAAGCTATGGTGAGCTCATCAAAGGAAATTCTAGAAGACGTTGGTGACCTCCCTTATATGTTATGCAAAGTTGAGCTTCAAGACAGAGATGAATTAAATGCACTTTAAGTTGCATTTAATGAACTTCGCTGAATTTATCAATAGTCCAAGGATGACTAATAAGCCCATTTTATTATTTGCATTATTTAATTATAGTTTAACTATTTGTTTTCATATTTAAGCTAGTTTTAAATATAGGAGTTAAGGTTATATTGTAACCCACATAGGTTACTATATTCCACCATTAACCAGCCATTTTAATATGGAGGTTATAGGTATTTCTCATTTACTAGCCCATTTAATTTTGGAGTTATGTATCACATAGGTTACGGTTTGTAAAGGCTATATAAAGCCTTCTTTTCTTTGATTAGACATCAGATTTTGGAATTGAGAATAGAATTTCTATTTTAGCTTTGTTGAGAGCTAAACTTTCTTTGCAAATTCTTGTGTTTAGAACTTGCATGTAGAGTCATTCAAGTGGTATTGATCAAACCTCTTGTGGAGTGATTCGAATCACGAGTTTAGAAACGAGTTTTCTTTACTCTTGATCTTGATCATCAAGGTAATCCGTTCCATACTTTCCCTTGGGTTGATTTCCATATCATTTTGGTATCAGAGCTTCAGGCTCAAGATCGGATATATGTTTCCTTTGCATTTTTTTTTTCAATTTGATTTTTATTTACTTTCATGTTTTTAGATTTTAGTCGACCCAAAGTTCAAAATTCAATCTTTGCTCTATTCAAAATTTTGGGAGGTGAGATTGAGAGCTTCATTTGTGTAAATGAGTGCAAACAGAGTGGCCTAAAAAAAATCCTTGAGTGTATACACATGAGAGATTGTTGTGAGGGCCTTTGTATTTTCATATCTTATGTTTTGCAGCAAAGTTTCACAAATAGATTCGAGGACGAATCCTCTTGAAGAAGTGGAGAATGATATGAACCAAGAGACATCATTCATATAATATACTTCAATGAAGATGTGAAGAAAATGTTGTCAAAATTATCAAAAGAGGTTGCAATTCATGTCACATTGAAGAGGAATGAAGTTTGATGGTTATAAATTTTGGGTAGGTTGCAATATAGAGTAATTTAGAGTTATTGTATTTTAAGACTTGTTATTTAATTTCGGTTACATTTACATAATGGCTAATTATGGCCATAAAGTAGAATGTTACAACTCTTGGAATACCTTGAGTAGTTTCATTTTTTAGGCTATATAAAGCCATGTATGTTGTATTTGTAAGGTAGACTTGGAAAATATAGAAAGAAGCATTTGTGCTTTTCTTTAGCCAATGGCTAAGTTTATTTGCAATTCTATGTAGTTTAGATTGCATGTAGAATCATTCAAGCTCGACATGATCAATCTTGCTTGTGGAGTGATTCGAATCTCAAACAAGTGTTTGAGATATTTGATCAACAAGAATCATTGAAGCTAGACATGATCGATTTTGCTTCTGGAGTGATTCGAATCTCAAACAAAGTGTTCTTGGCTTGAGATATTCGATCAACAAGGTAATCCGAATCTTACTCCCCTTGTAGTGATTCCTTATCTTATCAACTAATCTTGAGCGATAAGTCAAGTATTAATTCTAATGATATTTTCATTTTCATCAAATTCCTGCCTTCTAGAATCATTTTATGCTACACTAGATAACAAGTTATAGTTCCAGCGGTGAAGGAATTCTATGCACATGCTAACCAAGATAAAGACTACAACTTAATAGTCAAAACACAGGTGGTTGATTGGAGCCCTCGGGTCATTAACTGACTACAAACCTTCAATCATGTCACCTTTAATGAAATGGTTCATTAAAGTACCCCTCAAATGTGCAACTCAAAACAACATTAGAGATAGTTAGAACACAGTGACAAATTTCAAAATGTGTTGTAAGGACAATGGTAGAAGCATACCTCAACCCTCAAGTTAAAGTGTGAGTTGCATTTGTGAAGACCAACATGCTACCTACCACACCTGACACAATATTTTTTGCTGAACAAATCTTAAGTATTAATGTAGGGAATATTATGAAGAGGAAGAAAAATTGGATGCAAATAGTTTGATGGAATTCATAGGAGGCTGTTAGAAAAGCTCAAGCAGCTGTGCAAGGAAAGAGTAGTAGTTTAGTCGTAGGTATGGATCAAATATTGGAGCAACAAGAGAACCTACTCAATTGGTGCGAAAACAATGAAATAAGTTGCGAGGCATATTGGTCCTCGATAGAAAGTGCCTAAAAATTGGTGTGAAAAACAATTTTTCCAATTCTCATTGTCAAACAAGGCCTACAAATTGCTAAATTGCTACATATTTGAACTAGGCCAGCTCAACCTATAGAAGATTTAGAACTGCATGACATCATCTATCAAATAATTCTTATTCAATAATTGTTAGCAATAAATAATTACTAACTAAAATTTAGAAATACTTTTTATATCTCCATTTTAGAAATTTAATTTTAATTTAAATAATTATTATATTTCCATTTAGAATTCTAAATTTTATATTCCTATATTAAAATAAAAATTTAGTTTGTCTGACAGTTGGGGGATGTAGCTCACATGGTAGAGCGCTCGCTTTGCATGCGAGAGGTACGGGGTTCGATACCCCGCATCTCCACTTTCCAGTTCCTTTTGGTTCTTTTCGGAAAAGGCTAAACTGAATGTTTTCCACATTTTTCTTTGCATGCGAGAGGTACGGGGTTCGATACCCCGCATCTCCAAATTTTGTTTTCTTTTTTATCCTTTTCAGAAAACGTTAAATGGTCTGTAGGTATTTCCAGAACTGGGCCGGCCCAAAACCAACTAAATCCCAAGTCGTGATCAAATGTATTTATAAATAAAAAAAATAAAAAATAAATTATTTTATATTAAAAATTAATACTTAATTTTATAGAATACTTGACTGCGTATGATTAAGCTATTATAAATTTTTAAATACAACACTAAATTGACATATACTAAATTTAAAGGATAAAACTATTACAAATTTAAAAGCTCTAAACACCAAAAATATTTTATAACCCCTAAAAAAATTATGTTTTCATCCAACAAACTAGTTTTTTAATTGGCATGAATATTGCTCAGAGTATACATGTGAGTGGCTCAGTATCATATGTCAAGTTAAAGTTTAGGTGCTCGGCGTCACCATTATGTCTGTCTAAGGTGTGTTGTCTGCGACCGCGTGTTTGAAGTCCCAATCATATGTGTATAGGGCATGCTACAGGACATGTTGCCTATGGTTGCATGCTAATTTCAAACCCTCTTTTACTTGCTTTCATATTAGCTAGGTTTTAACTGTTCTTATTATGTAAGTTCGGGGTGCATGATTAGTCGTAAATTATTCTTACTCAAAATCGATTTCCAAACATTTTCTAAAACTGTTATAATCTCGTTTTCTAAAATATTTTCTCAAAAATTGGGTTGGAGGTTTGAGTATACGTTGGTCGTGTTAACGATGACCCAATTTCTAATTATTTGACTAACTCGAGAGTGAGAATACACAATTGCATCTCATTAAGAGCTTTGAAGACCAAGTCAACAAGCCTACCATCTCATTCGATATAAGAGGAAGAGAACAGTTCCTCGGAAGATGTCTAAAGACAAAGGGAACTCTTTGTCCACACCTTTTGCAACCTTATTATATTACTAAGAAGCATGCATCCATATTTTGCTTAGTTATTTATAGTTATATCCATACGAGTCTCCATAATGTTCATGCATGCACACTAGAAGCATGGTCTATATTATGTAGGGCCATACATCATGCATTTTATGATTCATATGCAGTAGTGCTACTTTGTGCAGGAATTAGAAATCATGGACGTAATATTCTTCATCATCATAAATAAAATAGTGAGGTGAGAGGTCTGTTTCTTTAATGACTAGTTTAAGTTTGAGAATATTAAATAATTCTACCACCCCACACATACAAAAAAAAAAAAAAAAAACGAAAGGGGAGCGATCCTATTAGTGATGATATTATGTAGTTTAATTATATATATAATTGAGTTATTTTATAGAGAGTTAGAAGCTTTATATTGAACCATAATGCTATAGCAAATCTGGGAGCGATCCTATTAGTGATGATATTTGTTGTAGCAACTCTGGCAGCAAATTTGTCGAGGATGACACGCAAAAAATTTTAATCCAAATCCGCAAGAGAGAAAGAAACCATATAAAAGGTAAAGACAGAAACAAAGAGGGGCACGAAACCAATGAGGCTAAAGAAGAAAACGAAAGGGGAAGATAAAAGAGGCACTTTAATTCCGCAACTAATGAAAGGTAAAGAAAAAATGGCCTAAAAAGAATAACTTAAGACAAAGAGGTAGACATGTATGAATGTATGGTTTATGTTTATGTTTTATGATTTCCGTGCATTAGGTGATTGATGGGAATATATATCTCCCTAATATACATGTATGAATGAATAGAGTATGTTTTCGAGCTTTAGATAGTCGATAGGAACATCTCCCTAGTAAATCATGCATGAGCGAACAAAACTAAGATTAGGGTGCCGGAGCTAGAGAGGTCTACAAGTTGACCCAAGTCAAAACGTTTCCAGTAGACCAAGCATCCTAAATATGTGAGTAAAAATTAGAGCTCTAGACATGAGTGCATATGGGGACGAAATAACCTAAGGGGCTAACCCTAAGTGTCTTGGAAACATGAGATATAGACTAAACTGCTTAGACGTCCTTTAAGATCTAGTAAACCACCATGATATCTAAGAAAGATTAAGTAAGCTTAACAGAATCCTTAAGACCACTTGAGTTTATTGAGTTAGATTCGAGACAAGGTTGACATTGTGATTTCGTTAAACTGGTTTTGAGGAAGGACTTGGGACTACACGGGTGGTTAGCTCAAGACAAGAACCCTTATTAAGGGTAGAAACGGGTCAAGGTTGACAATGCGACTCCGTAAACGGGTCTTAACAAATAGTTGGTTTTTTGTCTAGACATTTTTTCATATATTTCATATTTTCTTTTGTATTTAAAAGAAATAAGTAGGGGATGTAGCTCACATGGTAGAGCGCTCGCTTTGCATGCGAGAGGTACGGGGTTCGATACCCCGCATCTCCAATTTCTTTTTGATTTTTTTGTCCATTTCAGAAAACGTTAAAAAAGGCTTCTAGTATTTGCAGAACTGGGCCGGCCCAAAGGCCTAAACTAACTAAATCCAAATCTGTCCGCGATTGGGTTTTTTTTACACGATGTTTGTTAACAACCAAATGGGGGATGTAGCTCACATGGTAGAGTGTTTGTTTTGCATGCGAGAGGTACGGGGTTCGATACCCCGCATCTCCAACATTTGATGCTTTTTTTGTCCAAAAAAAGTTCCATAATATATATGTAAAAGGGTAAAAAAAATATTTTTTTTATTCAACAAAACTTGTAACAAATATATCAAATCATGATTTCTTGTACTAAATTTATTGAACGAGCTAGGCTCAGTCATGCATCGAGTTGTGTGTCAAATTGACGCTTAGGTACTCAATATCAAATCATGTTTTATCTTAGTTGTGTCGTTTATGTTCGCACGTTCATTCCAAATCTCTTTTACTAGCTTTCATGTCAGCTAGGTCTTTGACACAAAATGTACTAATAACATTATTTTCTAAAATCGATTTCCAAACATTTTCTAAAACATTTTCCTAAAAATAGGGTTGGAGACATAAGTATACATTGTTCGTGCAAACGATGATCCAAATTCTAATTATTTGACTAACTCAAAAGTAAGAATACACCGTCACACGATCATCAACTCTACTTGTGACCTATCTTCTTTTTAATTTTGATATTTATTTATTTATTTAGATGGAAGAACAGAGGATGCTTGAAAAAGAGTTAATGTATAAAGAAAAGAGTGATAGTGAAGCAAAAAGAAAAGGGACTATTTTCAAACACAATAATGTGATAATGCCAAAATAAATAAATAAATAAATAAATAAATAAATAAATAAATAAATAAATAAATAAATAAAATGTCGAGGTTGGGGGATGCGGGTGGGTGTGGTTTTTTGGTAATTTACTTATCATAATCAAAGTATCAAATTAAGCTACGTGCTTCCAAATATTCTGTTTTATTATTTTATTATTATTATTATTATTATTATTTTCTTCTTTTTATGGGTGTGGTTTGGCTTCATGTCAATTGAATCCGACATTTGAATTAAATAATAATAAAATTTATTTCTCTTCTCATTCTATTTTTCTTACCTCAGATAATTACCTTTTACCTTTCTATTTCCAATTTCTGCATCTACCCTTTTCTACTTATTTATTTATAATATAAATTATAAATAATAAATCTGAAAATATAATAATAATTATCATTATCGTGTTTAGTCTACGAGACAAATCTTCTCCTTGCTCTATCCCTCGTCTTTCCAACCGGGATCTTCATCACTTTAGATATGGGTCCCTACAGAAATATATGTAATAATATAAAATTAGTCGTGATATGATTTAATTAATTAAAATTAAAAATTATAATACTTTAATTCAATTTTATTAAGTAGTTTTATGTGAATAATATTAATTATTCATATTATTTTATTATTTTTGAAGAAAATTCATATTATGATATTGTGTAGAGAGAGAGAGAGAGAGTATTGTTGGGACAAAATCAAGGGATGATTGCACATCATGCCATTGTGCACCACATTTCTATAATATATAGTTGACTCTGCCACATCCAGGCACAAAATTATTGTTTTTAAAATAAATATTTTTTTTTTTCATTTAAACTTATTAAAAAATTAGAAAAATATTTTTTAATCCAAAAATAGATGTCACGTAGGCTTCCGACAAAAAGAAGCATTTTAATAATAATTTTTTTTGGGTAATATTATTCTGGAAAAGAAACTAATTGGATAACTTTTCACGTTTATTTTAATTTGACCTAAATAATTTTGAATTTAACTTTTAATTTGGGGTTGGGTTGTCGAGTTGTTTAATTTAAAAATAAAAATTTTAATTGTGAATTAATTGCATGAATAATATAAAACATGAAACAAAAGATATTAAAGAACATGTATTAATTGAGTTACGGTAGATGAAGAGTGCGATTGTGTGATGGGTGTGTTTGCAAACCTATGAGGAGTGCGAGTCTATGACTATGTGTCTAGCGTAAGTGAGCTTGCGAGGAGGAGCACTATGGAAGGAAGGAAGAACGAAGAAGATGAAGAATCCAGTGAAACTTATTAGGCGAGTGTACTCGAGTAGGAATTGTGGGAAGAACGAAAAAGTATTGATGTGTATTGCGAGTGGCAAAGAAGTACTAAGTTGGTGAGTTATCCGTGTCATGTCAAAGGAGGAGGAAGAGACTGGAGTCATCAGGTGAGGCTCATAGGCATAAAGATTAGACTAGAAAATCTTTTTTTTTTTTTTTTTTTCTTCTTCGGTTTGTTAATGCAATCGGGTTGACTTGGATCTTTGTATACTAAATCCATACTCAACTCAAACAGGACTGGGTCCTAAAAACCAACCCAACCCGACCCAAATCATATTTAACCCAATCTAACCCAACTCTTATTATTCAAGTTGGGTCAATTCAAATTCTCAGATTCAACCGACACTTTTACCAAAATTCATTCCCTTCTAGATATCCTACGTTTTTATTTGAACAATAAATTGAAAATGGAAAGAATTTAAGAATGAAATCAGAAATTAAGAAGGTTTTTGAGGTAAGGGAGAAAAAGTAAAGATTTAAATGAAAAGGGCATGCACGCAAATCCATGTACATTCCCTTAACGAATGGTGTGTACTTTGATTTCATTTATAAAAGCCTACAACTTTCGACATGTCGTACTGCATTCAAATTCAGCTGCACCATCAATCATTATGTCGTACTCTATTTATTATTATTATTTTTTTATTGCGTAAGATGTAATTTAATTGGAAATTACGTGTTGTTCTAGAATAATTAGATTAATAACAATGATTACGTGGATAATCCTTTTTACTAATTTGAATAGATATTAAAAAAAAAAAAAAAAAAGGATGGAGTAATATTATGGTATGGAATGAATATTTCTTATAATGAAAGAATAAAAAAGCTTAAAATTCAAACAAACACCAACATCATCATCATCATCCATCCATCACTTATGCATCATTATTATTCATACTTATTAATACTCTCATTTCTTTTTTTATTTTTAGTATTTATGAAAAAGAATTAAAATAATTTTTTTAATGCATGAGATGGATGGGACAACACAACCACATTTGCATTCACCACCCCAAATCTGAACCCCTTCTCTCCTTATATTGTATTGCATTGTATTGTGTTGTATGTTGGTGGCACTCTGATTATTTGTTCGCACACAATTATATATTATGAGACGAAGAAAGCGTTGAAATGGTGTGCGTTGGAATTGGTTGAGAGGTGTGTTTCTTTTTCCCTTCTCCCCTTTTCTCTTCTTCATCGCCACCAACTTCAATCAAACCCCCCCTTCTCCCATCTCCTCTCTCTTCAATGCCAAGGTCCTCCTCCTACTCCCCGCCTCCCCCACCTCCCCAAGGGATGCTACCCCTCTTCCTAAACGACCTCGTTAACCACCAGGACTTCCTCGAGCTCACATTGGAACTCGACAACGACTCCCTCATGCTCCGCAGCATTGCTCCTGCTCCTCCTCCTCCTCCCGACCCCCTCCCGGATGACTCTCTCCTCTCCATCACCGCTAGAATCCGCAACAAATTCCCCTGGCTCCGCTCTGCCTCCTCCCGCGCTTCTACCGCCTCGTCTCTCGACAGGGACGACACGGCGGCGGTACCCATGTCTGCCCGTGACGCCCGCCGTCTCAATGCCCAGCTGCAGCGCACTCGATCTAGCGCCCAGGCTGCCCTTCGTGGCCTTAGGTTCATCAGCAATACCACTGGTGCCTCTGACGCCAACGAGCTCTGGCGCAGAGTCCACTCCAGATTTCATTCTCTGGCTCAAGCTGGACTCCTCGCCAGAGATGATTTTGCAGAATGTATCGGTGGGAGCTCAACCCATTTTGGATTACAGTTTCTACTCCAAAATTTTACATTCACAGTAATTGAATTTCTGACAGGAATGATGGATTCTAAGGAGTTTGCGGTTAGAATCTTCGACGCATTAGCGAGAAGAAAAGGATTGAGGATTTCCAAAATCAACGTCGAGGAATTACATGAATTTTGGTTGAAGATTTCTGATCAAAGCTTTGACGCTCGTCTTCAAATCTTCTTCGACATGTAAGAATGATTCAAATTCATTCATTTGTAAATCGAGTGAGTAATTCCGACCAACATGAACAGGGCCGACAGCAATGAAGATGGTAGAATCACAAGACATGAAGTGCAGGAGCTGATTATGCTAAGCGCTTCTGCTAACAATCTTGCAAGGCTCAAAGAACGAGCTGAGGAATATGCTTCGTTGATCATGGAAGAACTCGACCCAGAAAACCTCGGATACATCGAGGTATGGTTTTAATTAATAATTTAACATGTGGGTTTCTTCTGAATTCTTACACGTTGTGAAATTTCTTGATTGATTCAGCTATGGCAGCTGGAGACTCTGCTTTTACAAAGAGACACATATATGAATTACAGCAGACCTTTAAGCATAGCAACAAGTGTCGGATGGAGCCAAAATCTAAGCTCATTTAACCCCAAAACCATTATTAAATCAGCCACCACAACGCTCCATTCTGTAGTCCTTCAAAATTGGCAAAGAATTTGGATTCTGTTCCTCTGGGGTTCAACAATGGCAGCTCTGTTCATATGGAAATTCCTTCAATACAAAAACAGAGCAGCTTTTAACATAATGGGGTATTGTCTTCCAACAGCCAAAGGCGCTGCCGAGACACTGAAGTTCAATATGGCCTTAATACTCCTCCCTGTCTGCCGTAACACTCTCACTTGGCTCCGATCGACAGCAGCGAGATCAGTCGTTCCGTTCGACGACAACATCAATTTTCATAAGCTGATTGCATGTTTCATAGCAGTCGGGATCGTCGTCCACGGTGGGGTTCATCTGGCGTGTGACTTTCCGAGATTGGCGAGGTCGTCGCGGGAGGAATTCGAAGTGATATCGAGTGATTTTCATAACAAGAAGCCGAGTTATAAGGAGCTTTTGATGAGTGTTGAAGGGGTAACAGGGATTGTGATGGTGGTTTTGATGGGGATTTCTTTTACACTTGCTACTCATCGGTTCAGGAGGAATGTTGTGAAATTGCCTTGGTTGTTGAACAGATTGGCTGGGTTTAATGCGTTTTGGTACTCTCATCATCTTATGGGAATTGTATACCTTTTGCTTCTTGTTCATGGGACTTTCTTGTTTCTTGCTCATAGCTGGACTCAAAAAACGGTAACCCGACACCCCGTTTGATAGCTATTTGGTTTTTTATTGCATATTAAGCTTATACATATCACGAGTTTCTTCGAACTTGATTTAGAATTTAGCTAAGAATTCATATGTTTATGTTCGAGTTGTTTGTGGTTTTTTTTTTGGTGGTAGACTTGGGTGTATATCGTTTTTCCTTTGCTGTTGTATCTTGGGGAGAGGAGCCTCCGAGCCTGCAGATCAGAGTACTACTCTGTTGAGATATTGAAGGTAATGTACCATCTTCCATTTCATTTGATTGTTCGATCTAACAAGAAGTATCCGTTAAATGTCGTCAAATTTGAGTTTGAACTCGACAAACAAAGCATCTACTCCTTCCTTTGAGGTCGTATATATAAATTCTCGAAATGGTAACTGTGAGATCCCACGTTGGTTGGAGAGGGGGGCAGTATGCGAGCGAGGACACTATACCCCCAAAGGGGTAGGTTGTGAGATTCCACATCGGTTGGAGAGAGAGAGAGGAACAAAACATTCTTTAGAAGGGTGTGAAAACCTCTCACTAACAGATGCGTTTCAAAACCTCGTCGTGAGCTTGAGGTGTTTCAAATGGTATCAGAGCCAGACATTGGGTGGTGTCTCAGCGAGTGAGATTACATACTTCTCCCTAACAGACCCGTTTTAAAATCGTGAGGGAAAAGCCTCTAAGAGTGGGTGTGAGCTTGAGCTTGAACTGTTACAGTAACCGTAGGAAAGTAGCATAAATTTTTTTTTTAGGACTAAAAGGTTCGAGTGATTGAAATGAACAGGTATCAGTACTACCGGGGAATGTGTTCAGCTTAGTGATGTTGAAGCCTAGAGGGTTCAAATACAGAAGTGGGCAATACATATTCCTTCAATGTCCTTCAATTTCCCAGTTTGAATGGTACGTTTACAACTCCAAATCTACTTGCTTCTTCAACACAAAGGGGAAAAAAAAAGAGAAAAAAAAAAAAAAAAAAGAAGCATAACACTGAAAACAAACCTGCTCAGGCACCCATTTTCTATCACTTCAGCGCCAGGAGATGAGTACCTGAGTGTGCATATCAGGACAGTGGGCGACTGGACCAGAGAACTCAAGCGTGTCTTCACTGACCATGTTAACTCCAAACCTGTCCTTGCCAGAGCCAAATTGGGCCACTTGGTCAACATGGAAAGAAAAAGGTAATGGGTCTTTCTCTCGTTTCTACTCGTATCTATCTAGTTTCTAAACTTTGTGATGATTCGTTCAGCCAGCCGAGGTTGCTGTTAGATGGGCCGTATGGAGCACCCGCGCAAGATTACCAAAACTACGACGTGCTTCTCCTCGTTGGACTTGGAATTGGAGCCACCCCTTTTGTTAGTATCCTTAAGGATCTTCTCAACAACTCGAGAACCATTGAAGAACAGACGCCAACGGTACATTAAAAACTTATTTACATAGAAATTTGAACCTCTCTCTCTCTCGATATAAAAATGCAACTTTCGACCTCTTTGGCTTGTCTTATATTAAGAAAATAAAATAAAATAGTTTAAAGGTTCCGTTTAATAACCCGTGAGTAGTTAGTTTCTAGTATTTTAAAATTAAGCTTATACACATTACTTCCACGTATAATTTTTTTTTGTTTCGTTACGAAACTGAGTCTAAGATTCTCATGTTTTCTATTAATGACATAGGAATCGACAACAGAAACAAGCAGATCAGAAGACAGCTTCGGATCGTTAAACACAACGCCAAGCGGAAAGAGGAAGTTACAGAGTAGGACGGGGACGGGGCAGGCGCAAGCTTACTTCTATTGGGTGACAAGGGAGGCTGGCTCTTTGGAGTGGTTCAAAGGGGTGATGGATGAAGTAGCGGAGATGGATAGGAAGGTACGTAAAACTAAAACAAAGACATTAAATCAAGTAGTGAAACGAACGAACTAACGAACAAACGAACGAATCAGGGTCAAATTGAACTCCACAACTACTTAACGAGTGTATACGAAGAAAGCGATGCAAGGAGCACATTGATCACAATGGTTCAAGCATTGAACCATGCCAAACATGGTGTCGACATCCTCTCCGGCACTCGAGTAAGTAACTAACAACGCTATCTTCGACCCATTTTTCAATTCCATTCTTATTCTCTAAAAGATTTATCATTGGCAGGCGAGGACTCACTTCGCGAGGCCAGACTGGAAGGAGGTGTTCGGGCGAATAGCGTCGAAGCACGCTTACAAGACGGTGGGAGTGTTCTATTGCGGAATGCCAATGCTAGCCAAAGAGCTGAAGAGGCTATCACTAGAATTCACTCGCAAGACTGCAACAAGATTCGAGTTTCATAAGGAATACTTCTAAAACTTAACTAAACCAAATAAACATATAGTTAGATGTAGATTCAATTACCATATATTATACGTCATTTATGTGCATTTTTTTTTTTTAACAATATAACGATATCAAATAAGTGAATGAAAATAATATGCAATTTTTATGAGATCCCATACGTAATATCTGTTAGTGGTGGGCTTGGATCATTACACAAATTGAACCGAGACTAATCAATGATATGACTATAACATGTCAAGATGTTCAAAGTATGATTGTTTATTAACGAAGTTCATAACAAATACAGCTACGAAAAGATTAGACATCAAATCTTGGAATTTGAGATTTGATTTGGGTTTGTGAATGTGTTGATCGTGAAAAGAACAGCTATTGGAAATGTCTTTTCAGCTATTGGAAATGGATGGATATATAAATTTGGGAAAGGGCAACCTAAATGGTATCGGAAGAACATGTTAACAAATAATACAGAATAATAGCATCATAGAAATCAAGATTAAGACTGATTATATAAAGGGATGCGACACAGCTATGAAACAATTTTAAATTTCAAAGTCCAATGATTGAATAGTAATTTGATGATATAATTGAGGAAACAAATGTTTTTATAAACCAACTATCTTGGGACCCATACGTTTTGGAAAGACCAACCATTTCATGTTCTATGGATAAGATGAGCACAAATGGAGATGATATTAATGGTCCTAATGACTTGATACTAAACATATATCGATTAGAATAAGTTGATATACATTTTTCAAGTTTCTACAAATTCCTTTACTTAATGACTTGTGCTAATGGCTTTATTATTTATTTCCCAAAAGAAGAACTTCACCTCTTTAGGCTAATGTCCTTTCCATAGTGTTTTTGCTAGCGTGAGATTTATTGCTTCTATTTTTTTTCCCATATCCATCATCAAGGATTTTGTAGAAAAGCCACGTCAGAGCTGGGAAGCCAAGTTAGTGAGTCTACTTTGTTTGACGATACTATGGGACTAGGTCAATGTTTAATTCAACCCATTGCTTCATTATCCTTTAAATTCCTACCATTTAGGTCCTGAAATTGGTTGACAACCTTGGATATCCTGATGACTATTTACAACAAAAGTTGCAGCAGCATCGCCATGTTCGAAGCCAAGCAACAGCAGCAATGCCATTGCAACAGCCACCGTGCTCATCGAAACCGCTCCGCTGCTCCCCTCATGTCGAGACATTCGTGAAGTGAAGTAGCTCTCAAAAAAGATTTGTAAAACAATTGTGTTCCTTTTAAGCTTGGAAAATGATGGTTATAAAGATACTTAAAATATACAAAACATGCCTTTTTCTTTTCCTTTGTTTATTGCTGAGAAGTAGTTGGCCTGTTTTGCCATTGATTATGTCTCCTTGTTTTGCGATTAAAAGAAAGAGAAACAATGTTCCTCGTTTCTCTCCACTAACTTCTCATTTCTTCCCAAATTATCTCTCTCCTCAACCCTGCAAAAAAAAATCACAGTTTGCAAAAAGAAACAAAAAAACAATAATTAACCGATTTAATTTAAGGAAAAAATAAGAATGACTTTACCCAATTCACCGGATTAATTTTTCAATTTTAAAAATTGTATTAATTTTCTTTTATCATCCCTTTACCATAAAATCCATTTTTCTTAAGAAACTATTTAAATTCTAAATAAGATTAAAAAAACATAACATTTTTTTAATGATTTTTCGACAATAATTTTCATTTTCTTAAATAAACATTTAAAATTTTGGTCATATTCCAAAAATAAAATAAATTAAGGTAACTGAAGTCGTTATAATGCTCTATTTCCCAAATTCAAGTTAAATATATTAGAATTGCTAAATACTAACGAAAGGAGATGGACTTCCTAATAGAAAACGACTCCCAGCGATACTTGGAGCAACTTTGAGGGACGGAAGACAGGTATACTCGAATTTAGCGAAACGCCGGCTAAGGCCAACCAAGTAAGTGGTCTTACTATCGGATATGTTGGACGACTTGTTTGATGCGTGACGACACGTGCCTCGTGGCCCTTGTATGTGTCATTTATGCTTTGTATTTATGACGTTGTAACTATATTATAGGATGATGATGCATAATATATGACGTATGATGGCATGATTGAGTTATATGATAATGCCATATGATATTATATGATGTTCTATGATGATATTATATGATGACAACGATGCATGACAACATAACGATGTAAGATGTAAGATTATGAAATTTCTTAATATGACGTTATTCCATATTAAGATGAAATGCATGCTTTAAATATCATGATGCATTGTGACGATGATTTTCTTAAGTCACAACCCTAGTTAATGTATAGAAGATATATTTAAATAATTATAAAAAATTTCAAATGCGATTTCTCTCTAACTTTAGTTTTAAGAAGTTCTAGTAACAAGTACCAAATGACTCACATCTTCCGGTTCCTCCTCATTCTCCTGGATTTCTTCTTCAACTAGCTCATCCTGGTCACTTTCCTCACTATCTGTGACAACTTGTGCATTCTTGATGATCATGACTCTCTTGTTAGGGCAATCACGACTGATGACCAATTCCTTGACATTTCCAACATTTGATGTCTCTATTTCTTTCTCGAATCTCTTTATATTGCTCCGCTTTCTCTTTACCCTTGGAGATCTCATCTTTGTTCTTTTTGTCAAGATCATACTTGCCTCCAACTTTGAAATTTATCTTTTCAATATTTGCCTTCTTTATCCAAGTGTTGAAAGTAGTAGACTTTGAAATACCATACCTCTTGGAGTTCTCCTTCTCCCAAGCTAGTTGCCCTTCGATTTTGACAGCAAGGTGTAACAATTCTTGCATATCAAAGTATGCTTACTTATCCACTTGATGAGCAAGTTGTCGGTTTAACCCACCAAGGAATCTAGCCATTGTATCTTCCTCATCTTCATCATACATGCTCTATTCATAAGGGCCTCCATTTCTTTGTAATATTCTTCAACACTTTTGGATCCCTGTTGCAAAGTATAGAGTTTTTGCTTGAGTAATCGAGAATAATGCTTAGGAATGTACTTTTTTCTCATTAATGTCTTCAATTCCTCCCACGTTTCAATTGGCTCTTCATAATTTCTCCTCCACTCTGATTTCAAAGATGTCCACCATATAATGGCGTAATCACAAAATTCAGCCATAGCAAGCTTCAACTTTCTTTCTTCACTGAAATTGTTGCAATCGAAAACATGCTCAATTTTGCTCTCATATTGCAAATACTCCTCTGGATCAGATCTCCCATAGAAAATTGGAATTTTTAGCTTTACTCCCCAACTTCTCTTTCTTCTTCTCTCTCATACTGGTACTCGCTCTCAATTCTTTTTGGTGCTAAAATTTATCTATTCTTTTTCTAACTCTTCCTCTCCCTTGACCGACATCTCTCCCTCTCCTAGGACTATGCCCCGCTAAAAGGGTGACATTGTCATCTTCTTCATTTTCAACTCCTTCATTCAAGAGTACTTCCCTCCCTTGAAGATTACCTAAGGCTATTTCAATTCGCTCCATCCGGTCTGTTAATGTACTAATAACTGTTGAGGCATCAAATTTTTGTTAGCTATTTTTTCTTGTTATTAGTGGAGTCAGTTGAGTCATGTCCTTTTTCGTCTTTTCTGCGTTTCATGTATTTTTTTCTATAAAAGACATTGGACCCTGTGAATAAAGAATGATCATTTTTGGTACATTTGCAAGTCTCTGAAATTTACAGCTTTCATTTGGTATCAGAGCCAAAGCAAAACAAAGTGATCCAAGAGAGAAAATGAGCAACGACAAAACACTCACCAAGATTCCACAGTTTGATGGTCACTATGACCATTGGAGTGAACTGATGGAAAACCTCTTGTGTGCCAAGGGTTTGTGGAGTCTAGTGGAAGAGGGTAACACCGAATTAGCAGAGGGAATCGAAGTGACTGCAGCGCTAAAAAGGAATCTTGAGGAGTTCAAGATGAAGGACCATCAAGTGAAGCACTATCTGTTCCAAGCAATTGATCGGGTTGTGTTTGAACAGATCTTGAACCGCAAAACATCCAAGAACATTTGGGATTCGATGAAGAAAAAGTTTGGAGGCAACGAAAGGGTGAAACGGTCTCTTCTCCAAACTTTAAGAAGAGATTTTGAGGTTCTTGAAATGAAGAACGAAGAAAACATCGATGATTATTTTGGAAGAGTAATGGTTGTCTCCAACAAGATGAGAAGCAACGGAGAAGACATGTCAGAATCAAAGATTGTTGAGAAAGTACTTCGAACTCTGACTAACAAATTCACATATGTGGTGGTGGCCATCGAGGAGTCAAAAGACACAGGAAAGATGACGATTGATGAACTGCAAAGCTCTCTGTCTGTACATGAAAAGAAATTCAAGAAGATTAGTCATGAAGAAGGTGATCAAGCTCTCAATGTCAGAGGAAGAGGCATAGGATCATACAGAGGTTGAAGTAGGGGCAGAAGACGCTTATTCAACAAAGAAACAATCGAGTGTTACAACTACCTCCACCAACTTGGAAATTTCCAATATGAATGTCCAATTGAGTACAATGGAGCATATTTTGCAGAGATCGAAGAAAAGGATGAAGTTATTCTCATGACATATGTGGAGCTTCAAGGCACTAAAAGAGGAGATGTGTGGTTCGTGGATTCTGGGTGTTCAAACCATATGTATGGAGAAAAAGGTATGTTCTCAAGCTTGGACACTAGCTTCACACATAATATCAAGCTTGGGAACAATCACAAACTGATGGTTGGTGGGAAAGGAGTAGTGAAAATAATAGTTAAGGGAATAAGTTATGTGATCAACGATGTGTATTATATTCTGGAATTGAAGAACAACGTGCTTAGTGTTGGACAACTTCAAGAAAGGGGTTTAGACGTGCTATTCAAAGGAGGAGATCGAAGCACATGCAGCATTTTTCATCTCAAAAGAGGAAAAATAGCAGAATCTGTTATGAGTACTAATAGGATGTTTATCCTGCTGGGTGAATCAAATAACAAAACAAAGGAGGAGAGATGTCTGTAGGTTGATATCTCAGACAAGGCAGAGCTGTGGCACCATCGATATGGGCATCTCAGCTACAAGGGACTTTACACATTATGCAGTAAAGAGATGGTTGTGGGTTTACCTGAAATTGAAGATGTAAAAACTATCTGTGAGGCGTGTGTCAAAGGGAAACACCACCGTGTTCCATTTCCGAAGTAGAGCAAGTGGAGAGCCCTGAAAGATTGCAGCTTATCTACTATAATCTCTGTGGTCCAATCAATTCACCATTAAACAGTCAAATAAGGTATTTTATAAGCTTTATTGATGATTTCTCGAGAAAAAACATGGATATATTTTGTGCTAGAAAAATCAGAAGCATTTCATTAGTTCAAGGCATTTAAAGCGTTTGTAGAGAAGCAAACTGGATTGTTCATCAAATGTCTAAGAATAGATAGAGGAGGAGAATACAACTCAATTGAGTTCAAAGAATTCTGTAAAGCACATGGAATCAAAAGACAGCTGACCACTGCCTTCACACCTCAGCAAAATGGTGTTGTTGAATGCAAAAACCGTACAATCATGAATATGGTGAGAGCAACGTTATTAGAGAAGGAGGTACCAAAAGTTTTCTGGCCAGATGCTGTGCAATGGGTGAATCACATTCTTAACAGATCTCCTACACTCATTGTAAAAGATATGACTCCGGAGGAGGCATGGAGTTAAAGAAAGCCATCAATTGAACACTTTAGGTTTTTTGGATGTATTGGATATGTTCATATCCCTGATGTTAAAAGAAGCAAGCTCGATGACAAAAGCGTGAAGTGTGTTCTGTTAGGTTTCAGCAGTGAATCCAAGGCCTTTAAGATATTCGAAACAATGGAGAAAAAAGTTCACATCAACCGAGATGTGATATTTGAGGAAGATAAGAAGTGGAATTAGGAACATGTTGGTTATTCTGGTGAAGAAAACATTGAACTTGAGTGGGAAAATAATAATGAAAATGTTGAGAATGCAGAGGAAGCGGAAGAAGCAGAAGAATACACTGATGACGTTCCTTCACCAAACGATCCACCAACTGGAGAAACAATAGCAATAATGGGTAGGGTGAGAAAACCACCAATCTGGTCTGCAGATTATATTACAGGAGAAGGGCTATCAGATACAGAGTGTACGGACCGGGCTGACTCGATGACTCAAAAAGGCAGGTAAATTTTTCCTTCTTGATAAAACCATTAAAATTTAAAACATAATTTACATTATACCAAAATAGTGTGCGCACATTAGTAATTTAAAATACAACATAATAGTTAAAAGGACAAAATAAGGAATAGACGCAAAACATTTTAAAACAAAAGGGTTGAGGACGATGGGTGAGGTTAGTCTATGGCACCTGCTCCATAGTCCGCTCCCGACCTCGACCAGTTCCTTATCACCTAGAAAAAAAAATGGAAAATAAGGAATGAGTACAAGATTCAGTAAGTAGCCTACTTGTAGGTTCTTAATCGTGTCCTTGATATGCTAGGGTACCACATTCTTTGTTCTTGCTTGTTCTTGATCTTGTTTTTGTTGTAAGTGCTTAGGCCCCTCTAATTCTTGTTCTTGACTTGGGGTTCTTATCTTCTTTCTTAAAGACCTTGGTTCTTGAATCCTAAAACCTTGGTTTTCCTTCAAGGGCCTTAGTACTATTTTTTTTTTCTTGGTTCTTTGTTCTTTGTTCCTGGATCTTGTCCTTAGAACTCTTACTACTATTGTTTTTTTTTTTTTGGTTCTTGGTTCTTGGTTCTTTGTCCTTTGTTCTAATGGTTCTTGGTTCTTTGTCCTTTGTTCTAATGGTTCTTGGTTCTTTGTCTTTTGTTCCTGGTTCTTGATCTTTCTCTTGTTCTTGGTTCTTGTTTTTTTCTTGATTCGTTCTCCAAGACACTCCCCCTAGGATTTATGGCACTAGACATGCATTTGACAATCCTGTGTCAAAGGCTTCATGCGTTCCAAGTGACACAGCCTTAACCTACATCCAAGTCTTCATGCGTTCCAAGCGCGTAGTCTTACCGCATCTTAGGGCTTGCTCTTCGATACAGTTTGCTTAATCCTATGCCCAAGGCTTCATGCGTTCCAAGCGACATATTTTGAAAACCTACATCCAAGGCTTCTTACGTTCCAAGCGATGTAGTCTTAATGCTGCATCAAGGGCTTGCCCTATAATACAGTCTACTTAACCTATGCCCAAGGCTTCATGCGTTCCAAGCAGCATAGTTTGAAAACCTACATCCACGGCTTCTTACGTTCCAAGCGATGTAGTCTTAATACTGCATCGAGGGCTTGCCTTATAATACAGTTTGCTTAACCTACGCTCAAGGCTTCATGCGTTCCAAGCAGCGTAGTCTAAGTCATGAGCATGCTGTATCGTGGGAGGTCTTAGGAGGTTCTTGATTCATGACTAAGGCAACTTACTCTCTTCTTGTTCCTCCGTGACCTTAGACTACTCCCCTTATTAGACCATAAAGGTCACTTGCTTGGTGCATACTTGAACATGGCATCCTGCAAGTCTACAGGACATCTCTTCTAGATGAGAGAAACTTGGGGCATGACATCCTACAAAGGAAACATGGTGCAGGGCATCCCACCTAGAAGAGGAATTCTTGGGCACCGCTTGGTGGGAGGTCATGGATCACTTTGGACATGACTAGAGTATTACCTAGCATTCTTGAGTTTCTGAGTTTGGAAACCTTGGTCTTTCGTCCTTGAGTGGTACCTAGCATTCTTCTACTTGGGTAGTTGTAAAGCTTTTGTGTTGTTGTTCTTGGTTCTTAATCTTGTAACTTTTTAAGGTTCTTAATTTCTCGAGGCATAAGTTGTAACTTGTATTTGTAACCATATGGACCCATCTTAGTGTAAATTTTTCTAGAAGGTCATAGATTCTTAGGGAATTCTTTAGAGGGTTCTAGAAGAGTCTAAAGTCTTGTGGTGTTTCCTTTAGGTGCTTCTTGGATCCTAACTTGGTTTAGGTTCCAAACTTACTCCAATCAACTTGAAACCTCAAACTTATCTTCATGTCCTTCATAATCGACCTTATTAGAAGTAGCAAATCATTTGGAGCACATATAAACCTTGAAATCTCTTAAATAGTCCTAGGGGCATTTTGGTCATTTTACACCTAATTCTTGGTTTTGCTACTTAACATATTCCAATGACTTTCAAACTTCATCAAATCATCAAACATCATAAAATAAGATCTACTTCAGGGTTTTGTAGCATTTGGAGGTCATCTAGATCATGAACCGTAGGTAGAAATCCTTAGGGGCATTATGGTCATTTTGCACCATTTCTTGGTTTACCTACTTATCCTTATCCAATAACCACCAAACTTCTTATATAACCTCAACATACTATAATATGTTCAGTATTAAAATTTCATAGGCAGCGAAGTTCATCTAATTGGTTATTCTAACATTACCTAATTATCGAGCAATTTGATTGGTTCAGGGTTTTAACCAGCGGTTCTTTGAGTTTTTCTTTCATCTAACCCTAGTTCATACTTGGTTTAGGATTCATATGGAAGTCCAAGCGATTTCTACAAGCATTTCGTAACAAAAAGTCTAAGGTGGCTACTTACCTCGTTGTCGACGTTTGAGACCTCTTTTCTTGAGCTTCCGGTACCCGAATGACTTCAACTTTCCTTTCACAGACTCCTTATTGTGTCTACTTTCTTGAACCATAAAGTTTTTCATGAGAACCACGTCATCGTCTTCTTCCTCCAGACGGAAGAAGACGCGCGCGACCGTTCGCGTTGCCATCTGTAACTCGCCCTCCCCAGCTCCTATCACGCCGTTTCTCCCCTTGATTCCTTCATGAAACTTAAAGAGGGTGTTACAAGGAAGAGCTAGGGATAGATTTCATACCTTTTCTTGGATCGTAGACTAAGATATTTTCTTCCAAAGTTCGTCCAAAATATGATTTCTCACCGGAGTAAAACAAAAGATTTCTTATTGGGTAGCTGATTCTAGGGGTTTTCGAAGCTCGATTTCTTCACGAAATCTCTTCCTTATTCTTCCTTCAAGATAAAGGAATTGGTTTGGAGGAACGAATTTTAGTGTGGGATCTTAATTTTGAGAAACCACTCTCGGTCTGCAAGTTACCCGACACCTCTAATTTTCGATCTCTTGGGTATCCTGTTCTACGACATTTCAGCTCTCCATTCCTTCAGCAAAGTTACTCGAATTCTTCCTATGAAGTTAGAGGAATCCTTAATTTGAAGGAAAAGAGGTTGTAGATAGGAAATTCGACACTTACCTCCGATTTGAGCCCGAAATGGATTTTCTTCAATTGGGAACGTTCCTGAGGTTATTTCTCTTCGTGGTCTTCTATGGAAACATTCCTTGGAGGTGCAGAAACCTATTGGGGTCGTCCTTTCTCGAAGAATACTTGTACATCCTCAGATTGGAATTTTGAGTTTTCCTTGAAGCTCTTTAATGGCGGATTGGATTGGGGAAATGGTTTCTAGGCACTTTTAGGAATCTATTCCTTCATAGAACTTGTGGGTAATCTTGTTTAGAAGCTATAGGAACAAGTTTGAAAGGAAATGGTGGAGAATTGCTCTCGAATTTAGAATAAACCCGAGAGTAGGGGACCCAAAATCTAAACACTTATTGCCAACGACTGGGAGCTCGACCTTGCTCGATTCTTGTTCCAAACGATTGCCCCAACTTCAGAATTTATAGGGGAAACTTAAACCGCCATTGGGAGCTCCAAAATCGTCGTGAATTTTCGGTTGGATTTTCTAGAAAATTCGTCAAAAATATCTACTTCGATCAGAGACTCACCGACTTTGGTTTTGAATCCTAGCCGTTGGATGTGATGATCCGTGAGTGTTGTAGAATATATACAAGTTTGGAGGAGATCCAACGGTCGAGAGTCGAAATTTGAAGGATTTTGTGCAGAAGGTACTATGAAGGTTATGATTTTTTATCAGAATGGCAAACCCGTAATTATCCTTAACTTCAAGGATATTTTGGTAATTTGCCACTTTTTGAATATTTTATTATTATTTTCATGAGAAATCTATAATTTTCCTAAAAAATTTTCATTCCTTGTTGGTCATTTTTTTCCTTCTTGAGCATCTTGAAATTCCTTGTAGATAAGGAATTAAAAATCTAGAAAGATCCTTAATAATTGGAAAAATGACCTTTTCGTTCTTTTCGCTTATGCTTTCACTCCCAATCCTTCTCGAAAGGTCTCAAGTCCTTAAGATTACTTCTTAGGGTTTAGAAATGACTTACTAAGCCCCTTTCCTTGCTTAATCCTCATAATTTCCTTCCTTGAATTCTTTGGGTCTTGCATAGGTGGATTTCTTTCATTTTTGGGGTGTTACACAGAGGAATAAGCAAACATGGCTAGAGTCGAGTAGCTTTCATGGCCATATCAGATCTGACCAGTTTTTAGGAAGCCGCAAGACATCAGAAATAGAAACAAGCGATGGATGCTGAGATACAGTCCATCGAACGGAACCACACGTGGTCGCTGACTGCACTTCCCGTTGGAGCCAAGGCTATTGGGGTTAAGTGGATTTACAAGACCAAATTAAATGAACTTAGAGAGGTGGACAAGTTCAAAGCTTGACTGGTTGTAAAAGGGTTTGCTCAAGAGTACGGAGTAGATTACACAGAGGTATTTGCACCAGTGGCTCGAATATATATAGTGAGAATGATCATTGCTGTAGCTGCACAAAAAGGACGGGGAATCTATCAGCTCGATGTCAAATCTGCTTTTCTACATTGTGAGCTGAAGGAAGATGTATTTGTTGAACAACCACAAGGTTATGAAGTAGCAGGGAAGAAGGACATGGTTTATAAGCTGAAAAAGGCTCTTTATGGACTAAAACAAGCGCCTAGAGCTTGGTTCAATCGCATGGAGGCTTATATCGTCAAGGAAGGTTTTGTAAGCAGCTCTAGTGAACAAACATTATTCATCAAACAAAAGGTTGGTAAAATTCTAATTGTGAGCATTTGTGTTGATGATCTATTGTTCACTAGTAATGATGAGGAGTTGTTGAATGAGTTTAAGTGCTCCATGATGGATGAATTCGACATGACTGATTTGGGGAAGATGAGATATTTTCTTGGCATTGAAGTGATGCAGAAGGCTAATAGCATCTTTATATGTCAAAGAAAATATGCTGCTGAGTTGATCGAGAGGTTTGGGATGCAAGATTACAACTTCGTTTGCAATCTGATAGTCCCTGGACAGCAGATTGGCCGAGATGAAGCTGGTGTGAAGGTCAATTCAACACTATATAAGCAAATGGTGGGCAACTTAATGTATCTCACAGCCACATGACCTGACTTGATGTTTGTGGTAAGTCTTATTAGTCGTTTTATGGCAAATCCTACTGAGTTGCACTTTGCTACTGCAAAAAGAATCATGAGGTACTTGAAGAGAACCCTGGAATTTTGGATATGGTATCAATGTGAAGGGAAGAATGAACTCTTAGGCTATAGTGACAGTAACTATGCGGGAGATGTGGATGACAGTAGGAGCACTTCAGGCTATGTTTTCTTAATGAGTGGAGTTGTGGCATGGTCCTCAAGGAAGCGACCAATCGTCACGTTGTCAACTACTGAAGCAGAGTACGTAGCAGCAGCTACATGTGCCTATCAAGCTATTTGGATGAAAAGGATATTGAAAGAAATCGGGCATGAACAAGATGAAGAGATGATTCTGTTTTGTGACAAGATGTCCACTATCAAGTTATCAAAAAATGCAGTCATGCACGGAAAGTCAAAGCACATAAGGGTGCGATACCATTTTCTCAGAGAATTGACAAAGGAAGGTTTAATTAAATTGGTCTATTGCAGCACTGAGGAGCAGCTGGCCGACATAATGACAAAGCCTTTGAAGATGGCATAATTTCAATGGATTAGAGAAGGGTTTGGGATGAGTGCTATGAATTAAACTCTTGATCGAGTTCAGTTCAAGGGAGGAAGTGTTGAGGTAGCAAATTTCTACTATTTTTTCTTGTTATTAGTGGAGTTAGTTGAGTCATGTACTTTTTCGTCTTTTATGCGTTTCATGTATTTTTTCTATAAAAGCATTGGACCCTATGAATAAAGAATGATAATTTTTGGTACATTTGCCAAGTCTCTGAAATTTACAGCTTTCAATAACTTGATTCAAACGAGTAATTGTTCCGACCTGTGCTTCTCTCCACCTAGCTTCATTGATCTCCCCTCCATTTCCTCCGTCTTGGTTCATGATTGTACAAATAGTAGTGAAATATGTTTAGGACCTCACACACTCAACTCACTTATTTTACACTCAGGGACACTCGTGTTTATACACACAAAGGTAGGCTGTTTGGGAAAGTGACTAAATTTTGATCAAGGTTGGCTAATATATGGGTAAAGCAATTATGATAGTAGAAGCTATTCAAGGCAATGAAGATAAGTTAATTATGAAATAACAACAAAATAAAACAAGGAGTGAACAAACAAATAAGAGACACAAATATATTTTTGGATTGAATTGAGAGACTGAAAAATTAAAAAAAAAATTCCAAAAAGAAAGGACGTGAAGATTGTAAGAACGATCTCACTCTCCTTTTTACAGAATTACATAAATTTAGATTATCTTCAAGCATAGATTATGAGAAAGAAAAAAAAAAATATCAAACACAACGGTTCTAGATTTAGATGGCTTAAGAAAGAAAAAAGGTGAATCGAAGTTTATTTAATCTTCAAATAAGCATGCATATGATCTAAAAAAAATGATAAAGATCGTTTATAATCACAATCGTAAGAACAAATATGATAAGATTTTTTTTTTCAAGACCTAAACGTGATTTTTAGGAAGAAAATGAGAACAAAGTGAAAAGTGGATGAATAATGGTGGAAATGACACCAAGAAAATAAATGGACAGATTTAGAGAAAAATAAACAAGAGCAGAACTGAAAGATAAAATCAATTCTAGAATCGGCCACAAAGATGTAAATCTACACTCTGATACCAAATTGATAAGGCAACCCTAATACTCAGCCCAACGATCCAAGCTTTTGTTAAAGCAAGAACCCTTGAATCAAAGTAATTAACATCTCCGTGTACGAAATTTGGATCAACCAAGAGATAAGACTAGAATTAGATTACCTCTTACGATCGAAGGTCTAGAAGCAAGATTTGGAATCTTGTTCTATTATGATATGCGATGTTTATGTTATACTATGGGAATTGTAGGATAATAATTACAGTACGATGTGTTCAAAGATATGTTTGAGATAGGATACGATAAGGATGCAAAAAATGAAATGTAACGATAAGAGTAAGATACATTCATGAAACGTTAATGTTAGGTTACATACCGAAGTGCTATGGATATGGGAGATTGATAAAAGAATACGGTTAGGTAATGTGTAGTAAGGGATATGGGTAGAAAGGGATAGATGTGTGATGGATTGATAGAACGATAGCGTTAAGATACATTCATGTGATGCAATATGTTCTGGTATGATTTGTATATGATGAAATGTTATGTTAAAATCATGGGACGATATGAATGATATGAATGACATGAAATCATGATAAATGACATGAAATATAACCTCGTTAGCATTATGTATGATATGAGAAGTGAAAAATGAAAAACGATATGAGATGAATGATGAACGATATTTGAAACAATATGATATGTACAAAATGCTAAGACGGTTGTATTAAATGATAATGAAAACGGAAAAATACTGGGACCTCATGCATTATGTGTGCTCATGCATTAGGGGATGCCCCTATTCCATCCTGAGGGTACGAATTCATACATCCATTAGGCAGGCGAAGTATCGTTATGTTTTACAGAATGTTGCCGTGACGGTTACTAATTCTAATGGGTGTCCGGCAAAAGTTGAGCTACCAGAGAAGGTCTACTTGACAAGAAAAGGGGCCCAACGATGTGCAAACTGACTAGTGAGCCCATACTCGCATGTATGCGCTGTGTGTAGAGTATATGGTACACATCCAAGTTGCCCAATTAGAAGAGTACCTTAGGAAAAATAGACTGATATGATAGGTCCCGTCGTTGCATTCGCATGTTCTTGGATTTAACCCCCAATAGTGGGGTCACTTACTGAGTTTTTCTTAAAATACTCCAGTCACGTGCTACCTCTATTTCAGGTTAAGGCAAGACATTCCTGTACGGCTGACGACGACATCGCAACTCGAGACCATGGTACATGCATAGGGTAGTCGCATTTATTTTCTTAATCTTAGGCTAGAATAGGATGGTTTTAATTTAACCGTTTACTTATTTTATTTAGTCTTTTGTTGTGTCGTTTTAAAGCTGTCTTCAAAACACGTAAGTCGGCTGTGTTTTGAACTGAAGGTTATGTTTTATGAAAGTTTAAATGAAGTATTTTCGCATTCATGTTTATGATATGTATACAGTAGCGACCTTAAATTAAGTAGAAAATTTTGGGTCGCTACAAAGCATGACGCAAATCTCCGTCTGCATATCAACTAGCGGCCTATAACACCTTCTCGAAATAAAAAAGAGTTTGTGCCACTCAGTGCAATTTTTTTGATCAATTAGCTGTATGAAGGTGTATCATTAAGTTGAACCAGTGACGTACATCTTGAATTAGGTCCAATATATAAAATTAATGCAATATAATATTTTATTCCAAAATTGAGCGGACTATATTTTCAACGTTAAATTTGAATAACTATAATAGTATTATTTTTAAATAAGCGAATATATGTACATACTAAAATATTGATTTAGGTTTAAATTAGGTTCTTTGTATTAATTCACACCATATTCATTTCGATAAAAAATAATGATTCTCTTGGATGTATGATTTAAAAATCCAAGAGGAGTGATTATAAAATTAAGGCGTGGTTTTGTGAATTGAAATGCAATGATGGATGAAAAAAATTATTGGAAGAATTTATATATAATATTGAAGAGTGAAGCCAAATATATGACATAATTATTTGGTGCTAAAAATTTATTTAAAGTAATGCCATCACTTACACATTCATAATATGTTATTAAAATAATATGGGGAAAAGAAAATAACGTGAATTTTAAATAAAACTAGAAAATAAAGCATTGGCCCTATTTAACCTAAGGGCTATGGAAGAAAAACAATATGAATGCATCTACCCTAACTTTAGTCTCATGGTTGTCACCGTGATATCGTTTGATTTAGTCTCAGGTAAAAGTAAGACACCCCTGTACGGATGCACAGAGGTGTCTTACCTTTACCTGAAAAATAAGAGTTGCACGTGACTTGAGTATTTTAACAAATGCTTAGTACGTAACCCTATTATTGGGGTCAGGAAATGCAATCATATACAATCATGTTTAGGACATATCATTTCATAAAACACTATTTCATGGCCTTAATCTCTTCTTTTCCGTTTGAGCTAAAATTTGGAGTATAGTATTTCTCTACACACGACCCACATATGCAGACATGGACTCACTAGGCTGGCGTATACGTACCCCTGGGCCAGCCTTTTAGCTAGCTCACACTCGTACTACCAGAGCCATAGAGGGAAAGGAGTCCACATAGTAATATGGTGTACAGAATATCGTATTATGCCTAAATTCCATTTTCGAGGTTACTTGGGGCCCTACCCAGCCCTTCAACAAGTCTATCAATGACACTCATGTCGACATTGTTGCCTCTGTCTTTCCTATGCACATTTCTATGGTGGGTTAGATGATGCACCATCCTCCTCGGTCGCATCATGACATTCGTCTTCTTTCAGCTTTTACGTGGCTGGTTGGGCATCACTATTATGGTGTCACCTTGTCTTGTCTACACGTGAGGGTCACAACCTACTCTGTTCATAGTATGATTCAATTCATCCAACCATGCTAATAGTAGAACCACTTATATAGTTGGTCGAAGTTACTAGATAATCCTAAAGCTGGTTGGAAACTGCTCCTTAAATTTCAATTTCACCTTTGTAAACCCACGTCATCAAGTTATGGCATGATATACAATTTAATTCATCCAACGGTGTCAACTAATTCAACTTTTAGCCAAAAAGTAATTTAGATCGACCAAAATGAGGTCATACTCACTCAATTGCTCTCGAAAATATAAAAAACTACTTTGAAATGGTAAAAAACAATAAGAACAAGTCCTAGAAGTTCGAATAACTCAAATACGAGTCAAATATGTTGCCTACGCCGAAATAGAGTCACCGAAGCCAAGCTCAGCCAACGTTAGCAGGCACGTGAGTCAGAATATTGATTTGGTTTGGTTTATGAGGCGACTATGGAGCAGGATGTCGGAAGGGTTGCCGAACCAGATTCGGTTGCAGGTAAATTTGGGTGTGCGGGTCACTAAATGCCTATGGGCTGATGGCGCGTGTGTATGGGCTTCGGTCGTACGCGCGGATTGAAGCGGAATGGAATGGGTTGACAAGGTTCCATGTATGGGGAGTTCTCGACGTCATTGTCTATGGGATTCCATAGTGATCTCCTCATTTTCTTTCTCCTCTTCTCTGTCTTTACAAGCTTGAGTGTAATCTCCTCATAGATTTTTTATTTATTTTCTATGATCACTACATCATATACCTCGAAAAGAACTTTCGTTCTTGTCAGTGTCGAAATTCTATAACAACTCGAGTTATTTTCTCCCTCGTCTCTTCCTCTCGTTTTCACGTGGTATCTCAGGGTACTTCTCTCTTATCTCTTCCTTTCGTTCCCATGTGACATTTTCTATTTTGTGGTTTTGCCACGTTACTTTAACAAAGATGATGTCTCTGGTGCGTATAGCTTTCACCTCATGGGCCAAGATTTTTTCTGGCTTTTAGTCATAACTCAATTCCTCATCTACCTGTAGCGGTTCATAATCTGTCACGTTGCTTAGATCAGTTATATACTCGCGGCGTATCGACATATTAAATACGTTGTGCACTGCTGAGATGAATGGTAATAGGGATAGTATGTACGTCATTGTTTCAATGAAGCATGGGCTCTACATGCCTTTACATCTGAACCTTAAGATGCCTTTCATCAGGACCACCTTCAAGAATACTATGTTGTCCACTTCAAACTCTAAGCTCCTACGCCTTTCATCATAATAACTTTTCTGTCTACCCTGATTCGTGCGCATTCTCGCCCTGATCTGTTGTACAGCCTATTGGTAGTCTGGACTAACTCGAATCCCAACAACTCTCATTCACCTACCTTCGTCGTAATCCATCAAGCATTACCCCTTGAGTTCCATATAAAGTTTCATATCATTTAGAGTTCTGTAGGGTCTTGAAAATATCATAGAATTCTGATAGGGGTACTTTTGGTCATTTACCAACCCAAATCTTGGTTTAAATCCTCAACATATTCAAATGACCTTGAATATTTTCATAATCCATTTAAATCATCACATAAGGAAAAATTCATGCTATGCAAAGGTCACTAGGGTCACAAGCCAGTGGGCTAGGGGCATTTTGGTCATTTTTTCAGCTACCGTTGGCTTTGCCCCCTAACCTAATCCAATGACCACAAAATTTCATACATAACTTTATCATGTCATTTTAAGCTTTCCATTACAATTTCATGAGCAACAGAATCCATTTAGTAGGTTTATGGCTCGGGCGCATCCTTGAAATCAACATTCATGTGGATACTAATGCTAAAAAAATATCAAATATTTAACCCAACCTTAATTCCAACCCTTTTTTTACGTCCTTCAAGATAACTTGATTTCTTCTTTTAACTAGATTAATGGTTTAATGAGTTTCATGTATTACTTGGACTTTGAAGTCACATCCTCTAAACCTTGCTAAATATCCTAACACCAGACCCCTTTACCTATATATCCTCACAATCTCATTTTAAGAGATTCCGGTGGTAGAAAGAGGGTACAGATAATTGGTATTGCAGAGGCATGATCGATATCATTACATGTAATAGAACTTGGGATAATAAATCCAACTTCAAATAAAGGGTCTTGGAGCCATAACTACGACAATACCTTTTCAAACATCTCGAAATGGGCTATTTTTCTATAAAAAAAAAAAAAAAAAAAAAAAATATATATATATATATATATATATATATATATATATATTGAGCTATGAAATATATTTGTGTAAGGGTACAAGGAAGATTACCATGGAACTTTTAGTTGATTTAGAGACAAATTCTACATAATCATGATGATCCTAGCCCAAATCATTCTTAAATTTAAGACATCTTGAATGTCTCATACTACAGTCTATCTCCATAAAAATTTTATGAGTTAGCTGTCTATCGCGGTAAGAAGATGTTATTCCGCTTCAGAGACTCCTTGAATCTACTCCCTGGCAAACTAAGCTCCCTTGGGAACAATCTTTGCCCAGATCTTGGACCAAAAGGCTCAATCTCAATCCCATATGACAAACTGAAAGTAGAGGATCTGGTTAATAATAAGAGGGAATTGTTGGATTATATGAAACAGGATATTCGTCTATTGGGTGGAGTAATGCAAAAAGCCCAAAAGATATATTGGGAGGTGTACAAGGTGGACATTGAAAAGAGGATAACCCTTTCCTCACTTGCTCTTAGCATCTTTCGTTTAAAATACTACGATGTATCTAATTTTCCAATACAGACATCTTGAATGTCTCATACTACAGTCTATCTCCATAAAAATTTTATAACACTTTGACCATGATCGTAACTCCTCATTGATACTTTTAAATCACCTTAGTGGCCTCAAAATGCAATCTTGACGTCTTTTCAACCCATAATTGTCATCATACTATTATATAGCCTCTGCGTACACCACATGACCCAAAAGCGCTACCTCAGATAGCCAAAACTCGCACTTGGAAAACTTGGTGTACAGTCGCTGGGTTCTCGATACGGTCAGAAGTTTCCTCAAATGCTTTTCGTGCTCTACCTCTGACTTAGAGTACACCAGAATGTCGTCAATAAACACTATAACAAAAGTGTCTAAGAATTCCTTAAACACCTTGTTAATTAGTTCCATGAAGATGACGGGTGCATTGGTAAGGCCAAAGGACATGAACAGAAACTCGTAATGTCCATAGCGACTTCTGAAGGCCATTTCAGGTATATCTTCTTCTCTTATTCTCAATTGATGGTACCCTGATCTCAAACCAATTTTGGAGAAAATCGTTGTTCCCTGTAGTTGATCAAACAAGTCGTCGATTCTCGTGAGAGTGTACTTATTCTTTATAGTGACCTTGTTCAGCTCTATATATTCTATACACAGACGCAGGGATCCATCCTTCTTCTTGAAAAACAGAATAGGGGCTTCCCAGGGCGATACACTGGGTCATATGACACCCTTATCCAATAGCTCCTATAATTGTTCCTCAAATTCCCTGAGTTATGTATGTGTCATTCTGTAGGGTGCCTTGGAGATTAGCGCAGTTCTTGGTTCTAGGTCGATCCCGAAGTCAACTTCCCTAATTGGGGGCAAACTTGGCAAATCCTCTAGAAAAACATCAATGAATTCCCTAACGATGTGTACTGATGAGACTGTCTGTTCATTACTACTGTCAAGGGTTACACTAGCTAAAATTACGCTTGCACCACTATAAATCATCTTTCTAGCCTTTAGTGCTGTTATGATGCTTGGGGTTCTTTTGGGACTGCCTTCCTTATATGTAAAATTATCCCCTAACGGGAGTCTGAGAGTAACTTTTCGAGTTTCATAATTTATTAGAGCTCGATTCTCGCCTAGCCAATCTATACCATAATGACATCAAAGTCTTGCATACTTAACACTATTAACCACTTCTATGACACGTCCCGACACTGTCACACTACCTCCCTTCACTCTATGAGTAGCCATCAATAGCTCATGAGCAGGGGTAGACACTTATAGGATGGTCTATAAGAGTTCTTTTTCTAAGTTCGCTAACTCAACGAATTCCTCAGATACAAACGAGTGTGTAGAACCTTAATCAAATAATACAAAAGCTAAATGACCAAAGACGGGTAGTGTACTTGTCTGTGGTTGCATGGGCTACAGCTCGCCTCTACTGCTGTTGGGCACCTCGACCCCTTTGATTTTGTGTTGCAGATCGGTTAGTGTTCTGGTCTCTCATCTAAGGACAGTTTGTTGTAAAGTGCCCTGTTTGGCCACAACTGTAACATGCATTAGTTCCAACATGACACTCCCCTTTGTGAGGGTGTTGACATTGAGGGCAATTAGTCCTGTTCTGTGCTGGGGCTCTTCCGTGATTGACAGTGCCACCATGGGGTGGCATGTCAGTCTTGGGATGGTTCCGGTCTTTCTTTTTCCCCTAAACTGCGATGTGAGATTTTTTAGTTGACCCTAACTGTAATTTGTCAATACGAGGCATATCAATGAGGGTAGCCATTTTGAGGGCTTCTGTATAATCTATGGATGCCTAAGATGCCACATAACATTTAATATCCTCCCTTAGACCATCGATAAAACATTAAGCCTTCTGCTCTTCAGTGCTGACAAGTACTGGAGAGAATCTTGCCAATCTATTGATTTCCAAATCATAATCCTCCATGGATTTGTCTCCCTGCTTGAGTTTAAGGAACGTTACCTGCAATTTCATTATGGCAGTTACTGGATAGTATTTGCGGAGGTAGTCTTCTTTGAACTTACTCCAGGTGATAGACTCTCTATCCGGTGCAATAATTCTTTGAGCACCCTTCCACCAGAAATGAGCCTCTCCCTTTAACATATAAGTTTCGTAATGGACCTGATATTCCAGCGGACAGTTCATGAAAAAGAAGACTGTTTCCATAGGCTCGAGCTAGGTTTCCACTGCGACGGGATCTATTTTACCATTGTTAAAGGAAGGCGGGTTATGCCTCTGGAAGTTTTTCAGATAACAAGACTCCACAATTATGGTCCTTGAGTCTCTGATCCCTTGCAATGTTGTCTGTTGTGTTGTTGTCTGTTGTATTGCTTGTTGCATTGTCGTCTGGTTAGCCACTAGTGTCTGCATCATCTGAGTCTGATTATGTCTGTAGTACATCCGTAGTGAGATTAGTTGTTGGCTGGCTAGCTGGAACCTCTATATTATTGGTGGGCACCGATGGGATCGCTTAAGGAAAAGGAGCAGTAGAGTCTGCATTAGGCAAGTCTTGAGTCATCGCTCTCCTTCGACTAATTCCTGATCTTGGTGCCCATGGTATAGGACTCTCGTACCATTAGGGCATTTCACCAACCTCCTCTTGAGGTTCAGGTTCAGGTTGTTCCACCTCAGGTGATGGAACATCAGTGTCCTGAGCGACTCTTCTTCTTCCCCTTCTTGGTCCAGGCCCGAGATAGGGTCCACGTCACCTTAGTGCCATTAGGTACCATAATAGAAAATTTGCGGTTACAATTCATTCAAAGCACATCCTCTAGTAAATGTGCAATTATAACACAACAAGCAGTCATGATAAATTTTCAACACCACAACAACTTAGCTCTTGACTTCGTAATTCAAATCCGTGAGGTTGTCTGGTCGTGAGTGACACGTGATTGATCGGCGTGTCACAGAGGATATGACTCTCTAACTTAAGTGTCTACAGGACCAATGTCATTGGTTCTCTGATACCAAATTTATCACGACCCAAAATTTAACCTCAAGTCGTAACTTACAACGACTATGACGTGTAGTGTGTATGCAAGAAATTCAAGGAAAACATCATTTCAAAAATCAATCATTTATTTTAGAAGAAAAGCGTTACAATACAAAGAGATCATAGGTGACTAGTTTAGACAATGAAAGAAAACATGAAGGACAAAATGTACTAATAGGTAAGACCGGACGGACGCCCCGAAACATGCTTTCCTTTGTGACAATCCACATCCCTCGACGCGCCCTCACTTGACCCTACGTCTCACGTACCTAAAAAAGGAAGATATAACAAGGATGAGTATAAATATTAGACTTAGTAAGCCACCTACTTGTAGGTTCTTATCGCACCTTAATCTTAACAAATTCCCACAGGCTTTACTTTGGCTCTAGCACGTCTAGTTTTGGTCTTAGCTCCTTGGGGCTTCTTTGGTTCTTTGTCCTTTCATTCAAACCCAAAAAGTTCCCTTATCCAACCTATGTATGATTGGTGCCCTACGAGTAGCTACCTCGGTATGGCTCTGAGACTATCCGGTGTCTTACCTAGGAAGTGAGCTGCAACCCCCTAGGCCCATGACAGTCCTCGTGGTCGGGGAGAGCTACTCCCCTTAACCCATGCAGCTAAATGGTCTATACGACGTGGGCACACGTTTAACCCATCCAGCTAAATGGGATTCTGATCAGGAACCCCCTGGTCCCCCACGAAGCTGACACCAATCCCATATAAGCAGCCTAAGAGTACTCTAAAGGTGGTTCGTATGCCGTGGTGGTTTAAACATATACATAAATATAGCGGAAGCTTAAAACAGAATTGCAATGCTCAGATAACTCTCATAATACTTGACATAATACATCCATACTCTTAACAATCAAATTATTTACAATCAATTGTGGAAAGCTACCACCTAAGGTAAATAAACTCGCATGTATGCATAACCAAGCGACTCCTACAAGTATTTCTAGCTAAAGTACCGTATGACGACTTACTTGGATGACGCGTGCCCTTACGTTAGCGTTTCAACACAAATAACGTGTTCAAAAAACACTGATTTTCCCCAATTAGATCATATTTCATATTAAAGTAGGGTTAGAATTGGAATCAGAAGTAAAATAGGGAAAACAAGAGTCGAACGGGACAAAAATGAGCTTACAGGCGCTAGCCACGCACCGGGACAAGCTCACTCGTAGGTTCCACAGCGAGTGTCACGTGCGCACGTTTTTCTACAGGCGTGGATTGTCTGTTCGTTTTGTCGCGTGGGTATCGGGTTGGCTGAGGACGCAGGTCAAGTTGACACTGTCGTGGATGCGTGTTGCTGGAAGGCTGGAACTGCATCGCTCCGAGCAGCGTACGACGCATGTTCAGTGGTTATCAGCGCACAGGAGACCTCTCGTCGGTTGACACGTGGCACGTCGTCGCCTTCTCTCTCCTCCTAACAGAAAAGTGGGTTTTCGATTACTTTTCAGGCGTTCTCATCATTTTTTATCTCCCGATTTCTAGTCCAAACTGAAATGATTTCTTCATCAAAGTTTTAGATCGTACTATAAACTATGTGCGAGTATTTTTTTTTAATTTTTTTTTTTTTTTTAATTTTTTTTTTTTTTTTTTTTTTGCTTAACCATACAACATGTTATGAGCATCAGAAGGAAGTCCGTTAGCATCTTTACCGTTCTTGGAAAGATTCTCAGATCTCAATGTTCCGTCTGATTTTCTTCACAAAATCAACCGCGGATCTTCCCTAGATGAAGATAGAAAACTTTAGCACTCTATTCTCAAACGAAGATCTCATATGTGAAGAGGAATGTTCAAGATCTTACCTTGCGGATTTCTCTAAGAACTTGACGGGAGATGGAACCTCAACAACACGAGTTCTCCTTCTCTTCAAGAAGAAGCTCCAGCGTGTAAGTCTTGGTTGAGAATGAACTTCGATGATGGTTCTCCGACGAGAAGTCTGGCGGTTTACTTTTTCCTCCCAACTTTCTTTCTTCTCACACTTTTTTCTATTGCAGGTGCTCCCAGGAAAATCCACAAGACCCCTATAATGGGCTGAGGGGAAAAATGCCCCTTTTCCCCTCTAAATTTGACGGACTTTTTTTTTTTTTTTTTTTTGTTAGCGTTACATTATTACAGATATTTCTTGCGGCATTCTTGGACCATACCGTTGATCAAACCACCAAGAAACAACACCTAAAAGGGCCTTTCAAGTACAACAAAACTCAACACCAAATTTACACATAACAAAGTCTATGGTCATACCACAAAGCCCCAAAAAGGTAATGATCATATCCATCCGCCATGGACAGCCCCCTACCCTCCAAGCCAACTCGTATAAAAAAAAGGCCAATCCCCCAACTAAACCATATTCCTCCACCCTCCCCATCTGTCATGCCCCCATAAACCCATAGTCTCCCCCACATAAACCAAAGACTACCAACCCCTCACCTTACTTTCCACCAATCTCCAAAACCCCATCTACTATACCACTTCTTATCCCCAACCCGAAAGTTGTGACAATATCACTACAAAAGCATCTCATCATCATAAATAACCAAAAAGCCTTTCACGTCTTAGGAACAAAATTGTCCATTGTTGGCATTGACTAAGAATCAGACGATGAATATGCATCCAGCCCCTTACCCCTCTCTACAAAATTGTCCATTGTTGGCATTGACTAAGAATCAGACGATGAATATGCATCCAGCCCCTTACCCCTCTCTACTGCCCATCATCCTCCACCGCGGATAAGGGCAACATCTCGAGATCACACTTGCGGATATAGAGCTTGGCACTCTTTTTCAGGAAAAGCAGGATGAAACAGAGGTAGAAGAGGCCATCCCGATATCAGCAGCACTCACACCAACAAGAGCCATCCAAATCTTGGCACCCTAGCTAAAAGAACACCACATGTGCATCATGGCTATTCCATCTGGGAAAAAGAAGTCCACTACGGCCAAGAAATCGAGTAAATTGACTAGAGAGATTGTTGGCCTGCTTTCAAATATCAATTATGAGAAATTGAGCAAGTCACAATTGGAAGGTCAATACCTCTTATGAATATTATCTCTTGGAATGTTAAGGGCATGGGAGGCGGCATAAGAGAGCCCTAATCAAGTCCTTCCTCCTCAAATACAATCCCACTATGGTTATTCTTCCACAAACAAAATTGAATTGTATTGGTCGCTGGGCAGTTAAATCCTTTTAGAGTGCCAGACATCTTGGTATCTGCCTTAGGTACACCAGGGGGGATCTTAATCAGGCGGAATGACCCACCTTTGACCATTTAGAAGTCACCAAAGCCTTATGCACCTTAACCACACATATCACAATGATTGATAATTACAAATTTTGGATTACAAGAATCTAAGACCCCTGTAGATATCAAGAAAGACATTTATTATGAAAGGAATTACAGAACCTATCATGCTTATGTATAGAGAATTGACTTTTGTCGGGCGATTTCAATACGTCTCGATGGGCACATGAAAAATCTACTCGAAAAGCCACCAAAAGCATGAGACACTTCAACAATTTCATAATAGAAGCCGAACTCATTGACCTTCCCCTCAGCAATGGACTCTATACATGGTCCAACAGATCTGCACCTAGCTTAACACTCATTATCCCATTCTACTTTCGATGGTTGTTGTAAATGAGGCCCAACACCTTTTCGATCTCAAAATAAGTGGTTGAACCATTCTGAATTTTTGCCAATGGTAGAATGCTGGTGGAAGAATACGCCCCTCTGTGGATGGTCGGGACACGGTTTATGTTAGGATCGCTCAACAACGCACACACTCAATCAAGATGAATACAAAGAATAGGAGGGAAAATTCGAGGAATATTGGCTAAATGTTTTATTGATGACTTCATGTATGTACGACAAGAGATAATACATAGAATGAAGAAAGTACATTTTGAGAGCACGGTATATATAGTTTCAATTTACTAAATATAGCTTTCACAGATTTAAACTTACCAAATATATCTCTATCAAATCTGTACCAAATATCTATCATATATTTCTATCAAATCTTTACCAAATATCTTTTAAATATATATCTACCAGATCTAGGCACCAAGCTTCATATCCTAACAATCTCCCACTTGGATACTGATCCAGTCAACCCCAACAATCTACTAATTGGAGACTGATCTAGTCAACCCCAACAATCTACTAATTGGAGACTGATCCAATCAACCCCACCAATCTCCCACTTGGAGACTGGTCTAGTAAACCAAAAATTTCATTCTCAATTTGTACCATACCACTTGAGGCTTTGCACAACCTCAATGTTCCAACATCAACACAAAATGTTTGCTGGATTCCTTGCACCCTCCATCTTTCACTAACCTCAAAGTGAAACGGTATCGCCTTCTGTGTTTTGTCTTTGAATGGTAGATTCGGTTCCTCACTAACTACATGACACTTTAACTATCTACTTGAAGAATCTTCTCGCGCTGCTTCTTGCCTAATTCTTCTAGTTAGTCCGTCATCCATATCATTTTCTTTCCAGCTTCAGCTATTGCCACATACTCAGTCTCAACAAATAAAAGAGCAACGTATTTCTGAAGCCTAGACATCCCATCATCCATGGTTTGCTCCCACTTAGTTATATCCTCCAACTGTAGGGCCTTATCAAGAGGCTTTCGTTCCCCTTCATCAGTCACCAACTGATAGTGTAAAGAAGTTACATACCTATCTGGTGCTTTGATGGCTCTAGATTATCTTTTCAACACCTGCATAGGTGTCACTTGCTCCGCTTCTAGTTCTTCAACAACAGTCTTAGGAGTTTCTTGAGTATCAGCTACAACATCACTAGGTGAATCTTTCAGCAACTCAACCTCAACTCCCACTTGATTCGTTGTCCCGGAACCTTTCTTCAATTCTCTGGCAGCCTTTGTGAAGCTAACTCGTTTCTATTTATTCATAACGCATTTCTCACAAAGACTCATATCAACAAATTTCAGACCTTCCAAAGCTACTTCTGCAGCCAACATCTTCATTTTTTTAACACTCATATATCCAAGTCTATTGTGCCATAGACTTGAACGAGAAGTACTATCAACAACAGCAGCTATGTTCATACACCCTGCAGTGGTGTATAAGATTCCAGATTTTGTGCCACGTGCTACCACCATAGCACCCTTCACAATCTTCCACGAACTCTTCCCAAACTTTGTTACATAACCTGTGCTACCAAACTGTCCAAAAGAGATTAGGTTCTTCTTGAGACTAGAAATATTTCTATCAAATCTTTACCAAATATCTTTTAAATATATCTCTACCAGATCTAGGCATCAGACTCCATATCCTAACAATCTCCCACTTGGAGACTGATCCAGTCAACCCCAACAATCTACCAATTGGAGACTGATCCAATCAACCCCACCAATCTCCCACTTGGAGACTGGTCTAGTCAACCAAGAATTTCATTCTCAATTTGTACCATACCACTTGAGGCTTTGCACAACCTCAATGTTCAACATCAACACAAAATGTTTGCTGGATTCCTTGCACCCTCCATCTTCCACTAACCTCCAAGTGAAACGGTATCACCTTCTGTGTTTTGTCTTTGAATGGTAGACTGGGTTCCTCACTAACTACATGACACTTTAACTATCTACCTGAAGAATCTTCTTGCGCTGCTTCTTGCCTAATTCTTCTAGTTAGTCTGTCATCCATATCATCTTCTTTCCAGCTTCAGCTATTTCCACGTACTCAGCCTCAACAAATAAAAGAGCAACGCATTTCTAAAGCCTAGACATCCCATCATCCATGGTTTGCTCACACTAGGTTGTATTCTCCAACTATAGGGCCTTATCAAGAGGCTTTCGTTCCCCTTCATCAGTCACCAACCGATAGTGTAAAGAAGTTACATACCTATCTGGTGCTTTGATGGCTCTAGATTATCTTTTCAACACCTGCATAGGTGTCACTTGCTTCGCTTTTGGTTCTTCAACAACAGTCTTAGGAGTTTCTTGAGTATCAGCTACAACATTACTAGGTGAATCTTTCAGCAACTCAACCTCAACTCCCACTTGCTTCGTTGTCCCGGAACCTTTCTTCAATTCTCTGGTAGCCTTTGTGAAGCTAACTCATTTCTATTTACTCATAACGCATTTCTCACAAGGACTCATATCAACAGATTTCAGACCTTCCAAAACTACTTCTGCAGCCAACATCTTCATTTTTTTAACACTCATATGTCCAAGTCTATTGTGCCACAGACTTGAACGGGAAGTACTCTCAACAACAGCAGCTATGTTCATACACCCTAAAGTGGTGTATAAGGTTCCAGATTTTGTGCCATGTGTTACCACCATAGCACCCTTCACAATCTTCCACGAACTCTTCCCAAACTTTGTTACAACCTGTGCTACCCAACTATCCAAAAGAGATTAGGTTCTTCTTGAGACTAGAAATATATCTCACATCCTTTAATGTTCACTGATTTCCTTCCAGAGTTTTATGCACACGCCCCTTTTTCTTCAATATCCAAATCTTTGTTGTCGGCAAGATACATCTTCTCGAAACTTCCAGACTTGAAAGTTTGAAACAACTCTTTGTTTGGAGATGAAGGAAAATGTAGGGCTTTTCTCGGTTTCTTGATTTTGATCGCCCATCGTTTGGGCCCTTTGATTTACTTCTTCTCATTCGATCAACACTGAGAGCATTGCCTGATGAATCTCCGATTTTCCATTTGCGAATGCTTTTGCTGAAAACTACATCTCGAATTTTATCAAATTTCAGTTTATCAGATCCTCGTGAACTTCTTATTGCAGCAACAATAGTATCCCACTACTAGAGTAAAGATGACATCAAAATCAATGCTTCAATTTCATCCTCAAAATTAATTTCCACCGAACTCAGTTGACTTACAATCATATTGAATTCATTTATATGACCAGCAATAGATCCACCTTCAGATATTTGTAGATTAAACAGCCTCCATCAAATACACCTTGTTCATAGTCGATGGTTTCTCGTACATATTCGACAACACCTTCAACAGATTTAACGTTGCCTTCTCCTTGATGATATTAAACACCACGTTTCTAGACAGCGTCAATTGCATCAACCCTAAGGTCTGACGATGCTTGAGCTTATGCTACTCCATTGTCATAGTATCCGGCTTCACCCCCAACAAGAGTTCGTGAAGGTCTTTTTGGTATAGAGAATCTTCAATCTACATCTTCCAAAAACTAAAATCGGAACCATCAAACTTTTCAATTATCATCTTTGAAATTTCCATCTTCACAAATCGTGGTGAATTTCGCATCGCTCTGATACTAGTTGTTAGGATCGCTCAACAACGCACACACTTGATCAAGATGAATACAAAGAATAGGAGAGAGAAAATTCAATGAGGAATATTGGCTAAAGGTTTTATTGATGACTTCAGGTATGTACAACAAGAGAGAATATAGAAAATGAAGAAAGTACATCTTTAGAGCACTGTCAATTTTATATATGGTTTCAATTTACTAAATATAGCTTTCAAAGATTTACCAAATATCTATCATATATATATATATATCTATCAAAATCTTTACCAAATATCTATCATATATATATATATATCTATCAAATCTTTACCAAATATCTTCCAAATATATCTCTACGAGATCTAGGCATCAAACTCTATATCCCAACATTTTCATCAACTTAAAAGACTAAAAGAAGTTCTAAAGATGGAGAAAATTGCCTCCATCACACTAGTTCGACACACACAAAAAAACTCATTAAAGCAGAACTTATTTCGTTGCTAGTAAACGACGAGCAATCTTGGAGACAAAAATGTAAAAAAAACGATGATTAGAGGAAGGTGACATAAACTACAAAATTTTCCATCATATCATGGCTAAAAAGAAACGAAAGAGTACCATCATGGAAATTCTATCCACATAAGGCAGAAGTTTAGTAAACGAAGAAGAAATTGTATCAGAATTTGTGTCTTTTTACACGTCCTTATAGACAAAGGACAGTGCCCTCTGCGAATTTCCCCACGATCTTAATTGGAGTCCTATTGATTAACAGCAAGCTGCCTCCCTCGATGTCATTTTCACTAAAGAAGAAGTGGAGAAGGCGATTCAACACCTCGGCTCTGAAAAAAATCCAACTAAGATAGAGGTAGTGATGAAGTGGCCAAGGCTGATCACAGTCACTAAAGTACGGAGTTTTCTGGGACTAGCTGGATATTACAGAAGGTTTGTCCATGACTTCTCCAAAATATCTTCGGCGCTAACTTAGTTAACCAAGAAGGACAAGCCCTTTGTGTGGACATCAACTTGTGAAAAGAGTTTTTCAGAAACTTAAGGAGAGGTTGGTGATAGCACCAGTCCTCACGGTTCAGATGGATCAAGGAATCTAGTGGTGTACAACGACGCATCAGGAAAAGGTCTAGGGTGTGTTCTCATGCAGAAGGGTAAGGTGATAGCTTACGCTTCTAAAGGAATATGAATGAAACTATCCCATTCATGGCCTCGAGTTAGCAACAGTGGTGTTTGCACTAAAAACATGGTGTCATTATCTGTATGGAGAGAAAATCCAAGTATTCACCGATCACAAGAGCCTCAAGTACCTATTTATGCAGAAAGAGCTTAATATGGGACAAAGGAGATGGCTGGAACTAGTAAAAGATTATGACATCGAGATCCTGTACCATCTAGGTAAAACCAATATTGTAGCGGACGCATTGAGCAAAAAGGTTGCTCATACTTCCGCGATGATCACCAAGTAGGAAATAATACAAGATGAGATGAAGAGGGTTGGAATCGATGTTGTAATTAGAGGTGGTACTACCTAGATATTACAAAGACAAAAAGACTAGTAGGGTACTCTATCTCCTCAAAAGGAGGCTTGTTGTGGAAAAACCGCCTATGTGTTCCCCGTAACGAGAAAATCCTAAAGGATATTATGACGGAAGCCCATGATACTTCTTACACGTTCCACCCTAGAAGTACAAAGATGTATCAGGATCTTACAGAATGCTATTGGTGGACAGGGATGAAGAAGAACATAGCAGATTTTGTAAGCTAATGCTTGACCTGTCAGCAGGTGAAGGCCCCGAGACAGCGCCTAGTAGGATTGCTATAGCCCTTGAAGGTCTCTCAGTGGAAATGGGAAGCAGTTTGTATGGATTTTATCTTGGGTTTGCCTAAGACCAAGCAGAGTTTCAATGTAATTTGGGTAGTTGTAGACGAACTTACCAAGACGACTCACTTCATCCCAGACACATCTACATATCGTGTGGATTGGTGGGCTTAGCTGTATATCAGAGAGATAGTATGCCTGCATGGTGTACGAGTGTCCATAGTATCAGATCGGGACACCAGGTTCACCTCTCAATTTTGGAAAAGCCTAAGAAAAGCATTGAGAACTCAACTAAGGTTTAGTACAACATTTCATCCTCAGACGGAGGGACAGACTGAAAGAACTGAACAAAATCTTAGAAGATTATGTTGCGAGCCTGTTATGGATCTCGCTGGGTGCTGGGACGAACATCTACCTCTGATAAAATTTAATTCCAATAACAGTTATCAAGCGACCATCCAGATGGCTCCTTTTGAGGCACTGTATGGATGTAGGTGTCGAACACCAGTGTTTTGGGAAGAAGTAGGCACGCAGCAACTATTAGGACCAGAGTTAGTTCAGGTCACCAATGCAGTGGTGTAGAAAATTAAGTAAAGAATTCTCACCGCATAGAGTCGACAAAAGAGCTATGCAAATTTGCGTAGAAGAGACCTCGAGTTCGAGGTGCGTACCATGATCCTAAAGGTAACCCCTATGAGGGGGGGTGATGAGGTTTAGAAAGAAGGAAAAGTTAAGCCCAAGGTTTATAAGCCCTTTCGAGATTTTAGAGAGAGTTGAGGTCGTGGCTTATAGGATTGCTCTACCACCAAACCTCGCCGCCGTTTACAATGTGTTTCACGTGTCTATGCTGCAAAAATACACCCCAGACCCTACTCATGTGATTAAACATGAAGTGCTTCCCCTTCAGGAAGATCTATCCTACGAGAAAAGACCTATTAGAATTTTGGCTCGAGACACTAGGCGATTGCACAACAAAGTTATTCCCTTGGTGAAGGTCGCTTGGGGTAACCATCGAGACGAGGAGGCAACGGGGGAACAAGAAGATGATGTAAGGAGAGCCTATCTTGAACTCTTCCAAGAGATACCAACTTTTGGGGACGAAAGTTTCTGAGGGGAAAGGGGCAAAAGGGGCATTTTGCCCCTCAGCCCATTATATAGGGGTCTTGGGGATTTTCCACATAGCACCTGCAAAAGAGAAAAGTGTGAGAAAAAAAGTTGAGAGAAAAACTTGATAGGAAAAAGTAAACCATCGGACTTCTTGTCAGAGGACCATCATCGAAATTCAGTCTCGACCAAGACTTACATGCTGGAGCTTCTTCTTGAAGAGAAGGAGGACTCGTGTTGTTGAGGTTCCATCTTCCATCAAGATGCGAGAGAAATCCACAAGGTAAGATCTCAAACATTCCTCTTCAGATCTAAGATCTTTGTTTGGGAATAGAGTGCTAAATGTTGACTCTTGGCAAAACGTCGACGAAAAACAAACGGCCGAAGAAAGTTTCTTCGAAGAAATAATAGCGGAAAGTAAAAAGAGAGGGAAAGAATTTGCTGAAGACCCGATGTTTATTTCTCATTCAGTTGAATTCTTTAAATAACAAACCTAATTACAAAAATAGAAAGACTGGGCGAAAACTTCGCCCAAAGTTAGCCAAAAATGGCCGGCCAAATTTACGCTCTTCCATTAGCGTGAATTAAAAAATTTAGAAGGTCAAAACAACTTAACTAAATTTAAGGACCATAGCTTTTATTTAATAATCTCCTCCTAAAAGCTGTGCTATATCTACCTTATTATTTGAACTCCGATCTTTGAGCGTAGTTCTTCAAATTTTACCTGCGCCAGGGACTTGGTGAAAATGTGTAACGACCCGAAGAAAAAAAAAAAGATAATAATAATAAGTAAATAATAATTATAAAAAAATAAAATAAAATAAAAAGTAAATTATCGACTCTCTCCCTCCACCTTCCCCAAATATCTCCCCAACCCCTCCAACTGTAAAATGATCTGCACAAAAAAAACAAGAAAGAAAACAGAAACAAAAATGGCAGATTTTGGGAAGGGAAAAATGGGAGAAAGAAACATAGGAAAGATAACAGATTTTGGGAGAGAAGAATTGGAGATGACCTTCACTTCAGGCAGATCTAATAGGAATGGAAAGAGATAGAAAAGTCATCGATAAGTTACATCTCATTTTCTTTTATTTTTGCACGAGATAGAAAAGTTATCTTAGATCTCTCTTTCAATTATTTAGATTTTTGGATATGAGATCGAAAATAAAAATTGGGTGTGTCAATTGCATCTAAATTGAATCATCATTTTGAGGAAAGAGAAGAAAATCATAATGGATGGATGCATAGCCATTTTTTACTCAAGGAAAAATTAAAATAGATTGGAAATTGTTAATGACAGTAGTTTTAGGAAAGAAAAGAAAAATTCAAAATCATTTATGGAATTAATTAGAATCAGATTTCCACCTACATTACCTAGTTATTTAGATGTTAATTAGCAGTTAGAAATCATGTCAATCTTTGAATGAGATCATAGATCTTCTTCTTTGTACCATTATTTAGAATTAGATCAACCTTTCATTTACTAAACTGTTAGAATTAAATAGGGAAGAAAAGAATTGAACCAGAATTAAACAAGAGATTTGAAAAAGAATTAAACCTAGAGAGGTTTGAAATGAATTAAAGAGAGGGAGAGGTAAAGAAAAATATATATACATATATTTAATTAAGTACAGAAAAGAAGAAAAGAAAGAGGTAAAGGAAAGGAAATTATATATATTTAACTAATTAAATATAGGAAAGAAAAGAGAGAGACAGTGGGGAGGAAAATGGAAGATTTGGTAAACAGAAACAATTTTATAGAGTAAATACATAGAGTAAAAAAAAAGGATACCAAGATATATATATATTCAATACTCATAAAGTCTTTAATGCTCGCATGAAGTTTAGCACATGAACCCTTGTAGGAGTTAGAGAATTAAACATGAAATTGATGTTATGGATTCTTATAGGTTGGCTTGGATACAAACGGAAAAATCGAACTTTCATTAAGGATAAATTGGTCACACCCGTAGCTAACCAGGTAAGTGGCCTTACTATAGGATAAGCTAAATAATTGTATGAGTTATGATAATGTGTGGATTATGATGCTTGATGATATGTGCGGTATATACATATTTTGTTGAGTGACGCTTGATATGTTTGACGCACGTTGTGGCATTATGATGAGCATGATGATTGCATGATTTTTACCTTAATATGATGTTGTTTTCCATATTGAGCATGCCAAATGATGATGAGTGTCATATTGCATCATGTCGTTAGATCGACGTAGGACACAACCCTAAGAGCATGAAAATGATATTAATATAAATATCCACGAGTATGCGTTACCTAGAGTAACAAAGAGATGGGACTAGAGGGTTGTGTCAGAAGAGACATTACGATGGATTTAGAGGGACCTCATGCATTTTGTATGTTCATAAGCATAGGGCTACTTCCCCTAGAGATGATGAGTGCGGACGCGCACCTTATGATGAGCGCGAATGCGCACAGGTGCGAAAGCACACAGATGAGGGTGTTCATGAGGCGCATGACACTATGGGGTTCCGCTGACCTCCGGATGTCGCTACAGATTAGCTTGACCAGAGGGTCCAGGGGGTGTGCGAGCGCCCTGGGGACTCACACTCGCACGTGTGAGTCGTGTGTAGGGAAGTACTACATATCCAATTTGTCCGAGACTGGAGGCCACCCCTAAGATGATTAGAGATAGGTCCCTATTCATGATTGCATGTGTTTGCATTAGCATGGCCCCTATAGTGGGGTCACTTACTGAGTATTCTTTGAAATACTCAGGCCGTGTGCCACATCATTTTTCAGGTAAAGGCAAGGCGCACTTGTACGGAGGACGGCGGCATCGCGAGCAGAGACTGTGGCACGTGCATAGGGTAGATTCATATTTAAATTTCTAGTCTTAAGTTAGAATAGGTTGTTTTGCATTTCATTGTTTTAAATTATTTTGTATTTGTTTTTGTTTTCTCTAAATTTCAGTATTTCATATTTAAACACGTAAGACCATGGCTATGTTTTCCAGAGAAGAAGTTGTTTTAAACGTTTTTTTGAAGTTTACGTTATCAATTATGTTCATGTAAGAGTTATATTTCCGCATTATAGATGAGCATGAGACGTTAGTAGCGACTCTGAGTATGTGGAAATTTAGGGTCGTTACAAAATGTCTCCAAGTTGTTCCTTTGTTCGGATGAAATCAATCTTGATGAGCCCTCGATCTGCACATTCTCGAATGTAGTGGAATCTAATTTCTATGTGCTTGCTCTGGTCGTGCAAAACTAGATATTTTATCAGGGAGATCATAGCTTTGTTGTCCACGTATAGCATTAAAGCTGCGATGTATTTTGCTTCGCAAGAAGACAAAGCAACTACTTTCTATTTTGTTGATTGCCAGCAAACCGCGCCGCCTGAGAGGAAGTAGATCATTCCGCTGGTGCTCTTACGATCATCAACGTCACCGGCCGTGTCACTATCACTGTAGCCGACCAGCTTGAGTTTCTCCTTTCCTCTCCCTATGCAGTATCTTACACCCCAGCCTCTGGTCCGGGCTACATAGCGCAGGATGCGCTTGACAGCCACTAAATGCTCCTCCCTAGGTGCTTCCATAAACCTACTCACATATCCAACAGAATAAGCAAGATCAGGACGAGTGTTTACCAGATAGCGCAGACTCTCGACAATGCTGCGGTAATTGGTAGAGTCGACTGTCGACGTAGTGCCGTCCTTCTTAGTTGGAGCTGAGCCTCCATTGGCGTCCTTGTAGGATTACTGTCCGCAAGCCCAAATGTGTTTAGCAGCTTCATCGCGTACGCACTTTGGCAAATGAAGATGTCCGTAGAATTCTGTTGCACTTCGATGCCGAGGTAGTAGCTGAGCATGCCGAGATCGCTCATCTTGAAGTTCTTTGACATCTCCTTCTTGAACCTTCCGAGGACTTCCATGTCGCCTCTAGTGATTATGAGGTCGTCGACGTACACTCCCACGATCAGTGTACATGCCATGCTCAGAGGTACAGCCCTTGAACTTCAGTGACAGTAGGGTACTGTCGAGCTTCGCGTTCCAGGCTCGTGGGGCTTGTCGAAGCCCGTAGAATGCCTTGTGCAGGCGTAGTACCTTACCGGGGTTGTCGTTGTCCAGGAAGCCAGATGGTTGTCGGACGTAGACGGTCTCCTTCAGCTCTCCATTAAGGAAAGCAGACTTCACGTCCATATGGTGAACCTCCCAAGGGCAATGTGCCGAAATTGCCAACAAAAGACGGACGGATTCTAACCTTGCCACCGGCGCAAATACCTCTTCGAAGTCCACTTCTTGCTTATGGACATAGCCCTTCGCCACCATACGGGCCTTATGCTTCACAACTTCTCCTCTTTCGTTGCGCTTCAGTTTGAAGACCCATTTGAGCCCTATTGCTCGGTGTCCCGGAGGCATATCCTCCAGACTCCATGTCTGGTTCTCGGTGATGGATATCATCTCTCTCCTGCATTGCCTTCATCCAGCACGGGTTTCTTCCTGCTTCGGCCAAGGTGTTCGGTTCATCTGCACTTATGGCATGCAGTTTGGCCACTTCTTCGAGCTCGCGCGTTGCCAGTCTAGGTGGTTCACCTCCTCCCACTAGGTCGTCCATCCTCCAGTACCTGGCCACCAGATCATCATTGTGATCGGCATCTAGCGTCGAATCTACAATCCGTGGTGTTGCGAACTCCACTAGTTCAAGGGGTATACCTGCTAGCAGCGGTGACGGTTCCTGATGCTGGGCTTCTCCTTCTTCTGGCTCAGTGATGAGGTACTCCACCGTGAATTGATTTGGGTAGTGGTCTGCCTCGATCACGTCGTTCCATTGCCAGAAGGTGCTTTCGTCGAAGATGACGCCGCGAGATACGTGAGCTCGCCCCCCTATAGGATCATAGAGACTGTACGCCTTGCTCCCGGGTTCATAGCCGATGAAGACGACCTTTAGCCCCGTGGGATCAAGCTTGGTGAGGTGGGGACTGTTAGGTTATGGAGCCTATTGCTTATTTATAACTTGGTCAACGGTTATATCCGGTAAAACTATATTTGGTAAAGCTATATATGGTAAATAGCTATATATAGTAGATGGTTAAATCGAGTAAAGATATATATAGTAAATAGCTATATATAGTAGATGGTTAAATCTGGTAAAGTTATATATAGTAAACTGAACTATATATATATCCCGTCCGGTAGAGCTTTGAAAATGTACTTTCTATTCTCTGTAATTCTCTCTTACTGTACATACGTGAAGTCATCAATAAAGAAAAATTCTTTTAGCCAGAGTTCTCCTTGCACTTTTCTCTATCCTGTTCTTTGTGTTCATCTAGATTGAGCGTGTGCGTTGTTGTGCGATCCTGCCAGGGACGCGTTACTTTCATGTATGCGACGCAGCCGAACACGCGAAGATGATGTACAACTAGCTTTTTTATTGTACCAGGCCTCATATGGCGTCTTCCCATCGAGGCTTCGGGTTGGTGACTGATTGAGGAGATAGACGGCCGTCATTATCGCCTCTCCCCAGAATCTCCTAGGCATCCCGGCCATCACCAGCAATGACCTTGCTGTCCCGACGATGGTCTGATTTTGGTGCTCCACCACTCCGTTCTGTTGGGGGGGAGTAGGGCGCCGTTAGGTGCCAAACTCGTCGCAGTACTTACCGAAACTTGCCGAGGTGAATTCTCCAACTCGGTCTGTGCACAGCACTCGCATCTTCTTCTCACATTTGGCCTCCGCTCTCGCTTTAATGCCCTTAACCGCCTCTGCCGCCTCACTTTTCGCTTGCAGCAGGGTCAGCCACATGAAGTGGCTTTTGTCATCGACTAACAGGAGGAAGAGACTCTTACCGCCTCGGGTCACCGACTTGATGGGCCCGCAAATATCGCCATGTACAAGCTCCAACAGCTCATCGACGCGGTAGGATGTCCGAGACGGAAAGGGTGTGCGCCTCTGTTTGCCGATGAGGCACCCGTCGCACAGCTTGTTCACGCCTTTGATTGCCGACAAACCGTGCACCATCTCCTTCTTCTATAGCTTTTCTACAGCGGGAAAGTTTAGGTACCCGTACCTTGCGTGCCACCTCCAAGATACCTCTTCGGTCTTAGCCGAGAGGCTGACAGGTTGCCTATCTCTAACTCTAGGATGTAAAGACGGTTTGTCGTGCGCCAAACCTACGTGAGTAGTCGTCGTTGATCATCGTAGATTTTGAGTAGCCCGCGCTCGATGGAAATGAAGCAGCCTGCCTCATTGAGTTGACCCAAGCTCACAAGATTAGCCTTGAGCCTCGGGATGAAGTAGACGTCGGTCAGCTTGCGGTGCTTGCCTCCCTTGCTGACGAACAGGATGGTGTCGCGCCCTTCGATCTCGATGACGGAGCTGTCGCCGAATTTCACCATCCTACGAATCCCCGAGTCGAGATCAGAGAACGCAGATCTAGCCCCGATCATCTGGTTTGTTGCCCCTGTGTTGAGGATCCCATCGTCGATGCTCGTGCTGCTCGTCCCTCTCGCCGATCTAAACGAACACTCGCTCCTCCTTCAGTTGACTTGGCTCCCTAGCTAGTGCTGTCATTGCTACACCCAGCTGGAGCTCTTCCTCGGGTTTGACGTCGTCGTCGGTTACCTCCACCTCCGTGGATTTGGAATCACAGTTGGAATCGAAATTGGGGACATATGCACTTACCATGAAGAGAGCTGGCTCGTCCTCCTCGGATTGAGCCACATGGGCCTTCTCGGCCTTCTCCTTGTTCCTGAGCTGCTCGACGTTACGCAGTCTTCCGGTCACCTCTTCCACCGTTAGGTCGTTCATGTCAAGCAATATCTCAATCGAAATTGCAACTTGCTCGAGGTGATCGGGGACGACCTGCAACATCTTCTTCACGATCGACCTGCAACATCTTCTTCATGATTTCAAACCTCCACCTCCGTGGATTTGGAATCACAGTTGGAATCGAAATTGGGGACGTATGCACTTACCATGAAGAGAGCTGGCTCGTCCTCCTCGGATTGAGCCACATGGGCCTTCTCGGCCTTCTCCTTGTTCCTGAGCTGCTCGACGTTACGCAGTCTTCCGGTCACCTCTTCCACCGTTAGGTCGTTCATGTCAAGCAATATCTCAATCGAAATTGCAACTTGCTCGAGGTGATCGGGGACGACCTGCAACATCTTCTTCACGATCGACCTGCAACATCTTCTTCATGATTTCAAACCTCCACCTCCGTGGATTTGGAATCACAGTTGGAATCGAAATTGGGGACATATGCACTTACCATGAAGAGAGCTGGCTCGTCCTCCTCGGATTGAGCCACATGGGCCTTCTCGGCCTTCTCCTTGTTCCTGAGCTGCTCGACGTTACGCAGTCTTCCGGTCACCTCTTCCACCGTTAGGTCGTTCATGTCAAGCAATATCTCAATCGAAATTGCAACTTGCTCGAGGTGATCGGGGACGACCTGCAACATCTTCTTCACGATCGACCTGCAACATCTTCTTCATGATTTCAAACCTCCACCTCCGTGGATTTGGAATCACAGTTGGAATCGAAATTGGGGACGTATGCACTTACCATGAAGAGAGCTGGCTCGTCCTCCTCGGATTGAGCCACATGGGCCTTCTCGGCCTTCTCCTTGTTCCTGAGCTGCTCGACGTTACGCAGTCTTCCGGTCACCTCTTCCACCGTTAGGTCGTTCATGTCAAGCAATATCTCAATCGAAATTGCAACTTGCTCGAGGTGATCGGGGACGACCTGCAACATCTTCTTCACGATCGACCTGCAACATCTTCTTCATGATTTCAAACCTCCACCTCCGTGGATTTGGAATCACAGTTGGAATCGAAATTGGGGACGTATGCACTTACCATGAAGAGAGCTGGCTCGTCCTCCTCGGATTGAGCCACATGGGCCTTCTCGGCCTTCTCCTTGTTCCTGAGCTGCTCGACGTTATGCAGTCTTCCGGTCACCTCTTCCACCGTTAGGTCGTTCATGTCAAGCAATATCTCAATCAAAATTGCAACTTGCTCGAGGTGATCGGTGACGACCTGCAACTTCTTCTTCACGATCGACCTGCAACATCTTCTTCATGATTTCAAACCTCCACCTCCGTGGATTTGGAATCACAGTTGGAATCGAAATTGGGGACGTATGCACTTACCATGAAGAGAGCTGGCTCGTCCTCCTCGGATTGAGCCACATGGGCCTTCTCGGCCTTCTCCTTGTTCCTGAGCTGCTCGACGTTACGCAGTCTTCCGGTCACCTCTTCCACCGTTAGGTCGTTCATGTCAAGCAATATCTCAATCGAAATTGCAACTTGCTCGAGGTGATCGGGGACGACCTGCAACATCTTCTTCACGATCGACCTGCAACATCTTCTTCATGATTTCAAACCTCCACCTCCGTGGATTTGGAATCACAGTTGGAATCGAAATTGGGGACGTATGCACTTACCATGAAGAGAGCTGGCTCGTCCTCCTCGGATTGAGCCACATGGGCCTTCTCGGCCTTCTCCTTGTTCCTGAGCTGCTCGACGTTACGCAGTCTTCCGGTCACCTCTTCCACCGTTAGGTCGTTCATGTCAAGCAATATCTCAATCGAAATTGCAACTTGCTCGAGGTGATCGGGGACGACCTGCAACATCTTCTTCACGATCGACCTGCAACATCTTCTTCATGATTTCAAACCTCCACCTCCGTGGATTTGGAATCACAGTTGGAATCGAAATTGGGGACATATGCACTTACCATGAAGAGAGCTGGCTCGTCCTCCTCGGATTGAGCCACATGGGCCTTCTCGGCCTTCTCCTTGTTCCTGAGCTGCTCGACGTTATGCAGTCTTCCGGTCACCTCTTCCACCGTTAGGTCGTTCATGTCAAGCAATATCTCAATCAAAATTGCAACTTGCTCGAGGTGATCGGTGACGACCTGCAACTTCTTCTTCACGATCGACCTGCAACATCTTCTTCATGATTTCAAACCTCCACCTCCGTGGATTTGGAATCACAGTTGGAATCGAAATTGGGGACGTATGCACTTACCATGAAGAGAGCTGGCTCGTCCTCCTCGGATTGAGCCACATGGGCCTTCTCGGCCTTCTCCTTGTTCCTGAGCTGCTCGACGTTACGCAGTCTTCCGGTCACCTCTTCCACCGTTAGGTCGTTCATGTCAAGCAATATCTCAATCGAAATTGCAACTTGCTCGAGGTGATCGGGGACGACCTGCAACATCTTCTTCACGATCGACCTGCAACATCTTCTTCATGATTTCAAACCTCCACCTCCGTGGATTTGGAATCACAGTTGGAATCGAAATTGGGGACGTATGCACTTACCATGAAGAGAGCTGGCTCGTCCTCCTCGGATTGAGCCACATGGGCCTTCTCGGCCTTCTCCTTGTTCCTGAGCTGCTCGACGTTACGCAGTCTTCCGGTCACCTCTTCCACCGTTAGGTCGTTCATGTCAAGCAATATCTCAATCGAAATTGCAACTTGCTCGAGGTGATCGGGGACGACCTGCAACATCTTCTTCACGATCGACCTGCAACATCTTCTTCATGATTTCAAACCTCCACCTCCGTGGATTTGGAATCACAGTTGGAATCGAAATTGGGGACATATGCACTTACCATGAAGAGAGCTGGCTCGTCCTCCTCGGATTGAGCCACATGGGCCTTCTCGGCCTTCTCCTTGTTCCTGAGCTGCTCGACGTTATGCAGTCTTCCGGTCACCTCTTCCACCGTTAGGTCGTTCATGTCAAGCAATATCTCAATCAAAATTGCAACTTGCTCGAGGTGATCGGTGACGACCTGCAACTTCTTCTTCACGATCGACCTGCAACATCTTCTTCATGATTTCAAACCTCCACCTCCGTGGATTTGGAATCACAGTTGGAATCGAAATTGGGGACGTATGCACTTACCATGAAGAGAGCTGGCTCGTCCTCCTCGGATTGAGCCACATGGGCCTTCTCGGCCTTCTCCTTGTTCCTGAGCTGCTCGACGTTACGCAGTCTTCCGGTCACCTCTTCCATCGTTAGGTCGTTCATGTCAAGCAATATCTCAATCGAAATTGCAACTTGCTCGAGGTGATCGGGGACGACCTGCAACATCTTCTTCACGATCGACCTGCAACATCTTCTTCATGATTTCAAACCTCCACCTCCATGGATTTGGAATCACAGTTGGAATCGAAATTGGGGACGTATGCACTTACCATGAAGAGAGCTGGCTCGTCCTCCTCGGATTGAGCCACATGGGCCTTCTCGGCCTTCTCCTTGTTCCTGAGCTGCTCGACGTTACGCAGTCTTCCGGTCACCTCTTCCACCGTTAGGTCGTTCATGTCAAGCAATATCTCAATCGAAATTGCAACTTGCTCGAGGTGATCGGGGACGACCTGCAACATCTTCTTCACGATCGACCTGCAACATCTTCTTCATGATTTCAAACCTCCACCTCCGTGGATTTGGAATCACAGTTGGAATCGAAATTGGGGACATATGCACTTACCATGAAGAGAGCTGGCTCGTCCTCCTCGGATTGAGCCACATGGGCCTTCTCGGCCTTCTCCTTGTTCCTGAGCTGCTCGACGTTATGCAGTCTTCCGGTCACCTCTTCCACCGTTAGGTCGTTCATGTCAAGCAATATCTCAATCAAAATTGCAACTTGCTCGAGGTGATCGGTGACGACCTGCAACTTCTTCTTCACGATCGACCTGCAACATCTTCTTCATGATTTCAAACCTCCACCTCCGTGGATTTGGAATCACAGTTGGAATCGAAATTGGGGACGTATGCACTTACCATGAAGAGAGCTGGCTCGTCCTCCTCGGATTGAGCCACATGGGCCTTCTCGGCCTTCTCCTTGTTCCTGAGCTGCTCGACGTTACGCAGTCTTCCGGTCACCTCTTCCACCGTTAGGTCGTTCATGTCAAGCAATATCTCAATCGAAATTGCAACTTGCTCGAGGTGATCGGGGACGACCTGCAACATCTTCTTCACGATCGACCTGCAACATCTTCTTCATGATTTCAAACCTCCACCTCCGTGGATTTGGAATCACAGTTGGAATCGAAATTGGGGACGTATGCACTTACCATGAAGAGAGCTGGCTCGTCCTCCTCGGATTGAGCCACATGGGCCTTCTCGGCCTTCTCCTTGTTCCTGAGCTGCTCGACGTTACGCAGTCTTCCGGTCACCTCTTCCACCGTTAGGTCGTTCATGTCAAGCAATATCTCAATCGAAATTGCAACTTGCTCGAGGTGATCGGGGACGACCTGCAACATCTTCTTCACGATCGACCTGCAACATCTTCTTCATGATTTCAAACCTCCACCTCCGTGGATTTGGAATCACAGTTGGAATCGAAATTGGGGACATATGCACTTACCATGAAGAGAGCTGGCTCGTCCTCCTCGGATTGAGCCACATGGGCCTTCTCGGCCTTCTCCTTGTTCCTGAGCTGCTCGACGTTATGCAGTCTTCCGGTCACCTCTTCCACCGTTAGGTCGTTCATGTCAAGCAATATCTCAATCAAAATTGCAACTTGCTCGAGGTGATCGGTGACGACCTGCAACTTCTTCTTCACGATCGACCTGCAACATCTTCTTCATGATTTCAAACCTCCACCTCCGTGGATTTGGAATCACAGTTGGAATCGAAATTGGGGACGTATGCACTTACCATGAAGAGAGCTGGCTCGTCCTCCTCGGATTGAGCCACATGGGCCTTCTCGGCCTTCTCCTTGTTCCTGAGCTGCTCGACGTTACGCAGTCTTCCGGTCACCTCTTCCACCGTTAGGTCGTTCATGTCAAGCAATATCTCAATCGAAATTGCAACTTGCTCGAGGTGATCGGGGACGACCTGCAACATCTTCTTCACGATCGACCTGCAACATCTTCTTCATGATTTCAAACCTCCACCTCCGTGGATTTGGAATCACAGTTGGAATCGAAATTGGGGACGTATGCACTTACCATGAAGAGAGCTGGCTCGTCCTCCTCGGATTGAGCCACATGGGCCTTCTCGGCCTTCTCCTTGTTCCTGAGCTGCTCGACGTTACGCAGTCTTCCGGTCACCTCTTCCACCGTTAGGTCGTTCATGTCAAGCAATATCTCAATCGAAATTGCAACTTGCTCGAGGTGATCGGGGACGACCTGCAACATCTTCTTCACGATCGACCTGCAACATCTTCTTCATGATTTCAAACCTCCACCTCCGTGGATTTGGAATCACAGTTGGAATCGAAATTGGGGACGTATGCACTTACCATGAAGAGAGCTGGCTCGTCCTCCTCGGATTGAGCCACATGGGCCTTCTCGGCCTTCTCCTTGTTCCTGAGCTGCTCGACGTTATGCAGTCTTCCGGTCACCTCTTCCACCGTTAGGTCGTTCATGTCAAGCAATATCTCAATCAAAATTGCAACTTGCTCGAGGTGATCGGTGACGACCTGCAACTTCTTCTTCACGATCGACCTGCAACATCTTCTTCATGATTTCAAACCTCCACCTCCGTGGATTTGGAATCACAGTTGGAATCGAAATTGGGGACGTATGCACTTACCATGAAGAGAGCTGGCTCGTCCTCCTCGGATTGAGCCACATGGGCCTTCTCGGCCTTCTCCTTGTTCCTGAGCTGCTCGACGTTACGCAGTCTTCCGGTCACCTCTTCCACCGTTAGGTCGTTCATGTCAAGCAATATCTCAATCGAAATTGCAACTTGCTCGAGGTGATCGGTGACGACCTGCAACTTCTTCTTCACGATCGACCTGCAACATCTTCTTCATGATTTCAAACCTCCACCTCCGTGGATTTGGAATCACAGTTGGAATCGAAATTGGGGACGTATGCACTTACCATGAAGAGAGCTGGCTCGTCCTCCTCGGATTGTGAGCCACATGGGCCTTCTCGGCCTTCTCCTTGTTCCTGAGCTGCTCGATGTTACGCAGTCTTTCGGTCACCTCTTCCACCGTTAGGTCGTTCATGTCAAGCAATATCTCAATCGAAATTGCAACTTGCTCGAGGTGATCGGTGACGACCTGCAACATCTTCTTCACGATCGACCTGCAACATCTTCTTTGAGCCACATGGGCCTTCTCGACCTTCTCCTTGTTCCTGAGCTGCTCGATGTTACGCAGTCTTCCGGTCACCTCTTCCACCGTTAGGTCGTTCATGTCAAGCAATATCTCAATCGAAATTGCAACTTGCTCGAGGTGATCGGTGACGACCTGCAACATCTTCTTCACGATCGACCTACAACATCTTCTTCACAATTTCTGTCTCGCTGATGCTCCCAGCGAGGTGATGGCTGTTGGCGAGCCCCGTGATCTGCATTGAAAAATCATCGACGAATTCGTCGTCCTTAAATCGAATCTTCGAGAGCTCCTTTCCTTTCGCAGCTGCTCAATGTTGGATTCCCGCACTCGCTGCACTAACCCGACGAGATTTGATTCCCTCCCAGGCCGATTGCGCGATGCGATTGGTGGAGAGTATTGAACAGTGGCATTCGTCGTCTCCTTGATCACTCGCTCAACGACAACTCGATGCCCATCATCATTACAACGTCAACCTCTTTTCTTCTACTCGAACCTGAGACCTGTGTGTTGTTAGGTCGACGCTCTAACCACTTGAGCTATTCAACTTAACTATTGATAAGGTTGGCTCCTTCGCAATGATATACCACCGATGGCTTCAACCGGGCTCTGATACCACTTGTTGACTCTTGGCAAAACGTCTACGAAGAAATAATAGCGGAAAGTAAAAAGAGAGAGGGAGAGAATTTGCTCAAGACCCGATGTTTACTCATTCAGTTGAATTCTTTAAATAACAAACCTAATTACAAAAATAGAAAGACTGGGCGAAAACTTCGCCCAAAGTTAGCCAAAAATAGCTGGCCAAATTTACGCTATCCATTAGCGTAAATTTAGAAATTTAAAAGGTCAAAACAACTTAACTAAATTTAAGGACCATAGCTTTTATTTAATACTAAAGTTTGCTATCTTTATCTAGGGAAGATCCGCCGCTGATTTCGTGAAGAAAATCGGATGGAATGTTGTGATCTGAGAATTTTTCTAAAAAACGGTAAGGATGCTAACGGACCTCCTTCTAACGCTCATAACTCGTTGGATGGTGAAGCAAAAAAAATAAATAAATAATACTAGCACATAGTTTGTAGTACGATCTAAAACTTTGATGAAAAAATCATTTCAGTTTGGACTAGAAATCGGGAGATAAAAAATGAGAAGAACGCCTGAAAACTAATCGAAAATCCACTTTTCTGTTAGGAGGAGATAGAAGGCGATGACGTGCCACGTGTCAACCGGCGAGAGGTCTACGGTGCACTGATAACCACCAGACACGTGTCGACGCTGCCTGAAGTGACGGTTCCAGCCTTCTAGCGACACGCATTTGCTACAGCGTCAACCCGACCCGCATCCTCAACCGACCCAATACCTATGTGACGAAACGAACCGCAACGACCTGCAATCCACCCAACCACTGCACCCGAATCAAATCGACGACCCGCGACTGCAGAAAAATGCGCGCGTGACACTCGCACGTGGAACCTGCGAGTGAGCTTGTCCCAACGCGTGTAGGCTCATTTTCGTCCTGTTCGACTCCTATTTTCCCTATTTTCCTTCCAATTCCAATTCTAACTCTACTTTTATATGAAATAGGATCTAATTCGGGAAAATTAGTATTTTTTGGACAAGTTATTTGTGTTGAAATGCTAACGTAAGGTCACGCGTCATCCAAGTAAGTTGCCACACAGAACTTTAGGAAGAAATACTTGTAGGAGTCACTTGGTTATGCATGCATGCTAAGTTTAATTACCTTAGGTGGTAGCTTTCCACGATTAATTGTCTGTAATTTGATTGTTAAAAGTATGGATGTATTATGTTAAGTATTATGAGAATTACCTAAGTATTGCAATTTTGTTTTAAGCTTCCGCTATATTTATATGTATGTTTAATTCATACTGAAAGGAGGATGGGAACTTGTGAACTCTGCGCTCCGGAAGCTTGATGGATGTTATTGCCCTGTTGAGCATGTTTGTTTATTTTTGCATGAATTATGTATGATGATGCTAGATATAACTGCTAGCACACTCAGTTAGCTTTCATGAACCAATGTAACGATAAGTCTAGGGTTCTGTGGTTAAAGTGATAAGTCACTAAGTATAGACCTAACAATCTCCCTAGGAACCTGACAAACCACCACGGCATACGAACCACCTTTAGAGTACTTTTAGGCTGCTTGTATGTGATTGGTGTCAGCTTCGTGGGGGACCAGGGGGTTCTTGATCAGAATCCGACTTCTTTTAGTTGTTTTAGCATGAAAAACGTGTGCCCATGTCGTATAGACCATTTAGCTGGATGGGTTAAGGGGGGGGGGGTAGCTCTCCCCGACCAGGGGACTGTCATGGGCCTTGGGAGTTGCAGCTCACTTCCTAGGTAAGATATCAAATAGTCTTAGACCATGCCGAGATAGCTACTCGTAGGGCACCAATCATACATAGGTTGGTATAAGGGAACTCTTAGGGTTTGAATGAAAGGACAAAGAACCAAAGAAGCCCCAAGGAGCTAAGACCAAAACTAGACATCCTAGAGCCAACGTAAAGCCTGTGAGAATTTGTTAAGATTAAGGCATGATAAGAACCTACAAGTAGGTGGCTTACAGAGTATAATTTTTATACTCATCCTTGTTATATCTTCCTTTTTCAGGTACATGAGGTGTTGGGTCAAGAGAGGGCGCATTGAGAGATGTGGATTATCACTAAGGAAAGCATGTCCCGGGACGTCAGTCCGGTCTTACCTATTAGTACATTTTGTCCTTCATGTTTTCTTCCATTGTCTAAAACTAGTCACCATGGTCTTTTTGTATTGTAATGCTCTTCTTATTAAATAAATGATTGATTTTTGGAATGATGTTTTCCTTGAATTTCTTGCATACACACTACACGTCATAGTCGTTGTAAGTCACGACTTAAGGTTAAATTTTGGGTCGTGACAAATAAACTCGATGGTATTCAAACTTTTTCGTGCTTGTTTGATGCCCTGATAGCCCGTCATAACATCAAAAAACGGTTCTCCATTAAAGCAAGGGTCTATATTGACCACAAGGAGAATCTTGGAAGATGATGGTATTCAGACTTCTGCTGGTATGAAACCCCATGTGTTTTTCTTTGTTAAAGATCATGTATTTGTTTAGATTGCTGTCAGTTAGTATCTAATTAAATCTCAGTTAGGAGTTAGATCTAGTTTTTTATTTGATTTAGTTTTGATTTGATTAGATTTTATTTTGATTTGTTTACTGGTTTGTTACCAGATTTTCTCCATATTTTTAGGTAGATTTTCTGAATATCTTTTGTATTCTTTGTATAAATATGGAGCATTCTTGCTCTTCATAATTCAATCTTCTCATCAATCATTCAATCAATCCCTATTTCACTAACAATTGGTATCAGAGCTATCTTCTTAAGGGATCTGTGAGATCAAAATGGGAGGAGAATCCAGTTTTTCCGCTGTTGCACCACCAATTTTCGATGGAGACAATTATCAAATGTGGGCAGTTCGTATGGAGACTTATTTGGAGGCCTTGGATCTTTGGGAAGTAATAGAAGAGGATTACGAGGTTCCTCCGCTTCCAGCAAATCCTACTGTAGCACAAATCAAATTACAGAAGGAAAAGAAGACAAGGAAATCAAAGGCGAAAACTTGCCTATTTGCCGCTGTATCACAAATGATCTTCATGCGAATAATGTTCCTCAAAACAGCAAAGGAAATCTGGGATTATCTCAAGGCCGAATATGAAGGAGATGAGAGGATTCGTGGAATGAAAGCCCTAAATTTGATTAGGGATTTCGAGTTGCAGAAGATGAAGGAGTCAGAATCGGTGAAAGAGTACTCTGACAGACTTCTCAGTATTGCCAACAAGGTGAGATTGCTTGGTTCTGTTTTAAATGATTTAAGGATCGTTGAGAAGCTGCTAGTCAATGTTCCAGAGAAGTTTGAAGCCACCATTACTACTCTGGAGAACACCAAAGACTTGTCAAAGATTTCTCTTACAGAGCTCTTGAATGCTTTACAAGCACAAGAGCAAAGGAGGTCTATGAGGCAAGAAGGAGTGATTGAAGGTGCCTTACGTGTTAAGCATCAAGACAGCAGCAGGTATAAAAACAATAAAAAATTCAAAAATCAATTGACGTATGGAGATTCATCTGCCAATTATCAGAAGACAAAAGAAGGAGGTTTCAAAAAATCCTATCCACCTTGCCGCCATTGTGAGAAGAAAGGTCATCCACCATACAAGTGTTGGAGAAGACCTGACGCCTTCTGCTCAAAATGCAATCAACTTGGACATGAAGCTGTGATCTGCAAAGCCAAAGATCTGGTGAAAGAAGTAGATGCACAGGTAGTTGATCAAGAAGAAGAAGAAGAAGATCAATTGTGTATGGTCACTTCTTCCTCAAGCAAAGAATCAAGCGAGAGCTGGTTGATTGACAGTGGGTGCACAAATCACATGACATATGACAAGGAGTCTTTTGAGGAATTAAGAGACACTGAAGAAGATAAGAGAGTGAGAATTGGCAATGGTGAACACTTGGAAGTCAAGGGTAAAGGCACAGTAGCTATAACAAGTTATGAAGGTACAAAATGTATTGGCAATGGTGAACACTTGGATATTCTTGCTGAAGCAAAAATCAGAAGTTGCGGGTGTATTTTGGAAATTCAAAGCCAAAGTTAAGAATGAAAGTGCATGCTTGATTCAGACTATAAGATCAGATAATAGCAAGGAGTACACTTTAGAAACTTTTAGCAGGTTTTGGGAAGAGGCTGGAATTGAACATCAATTGACAGCACCATACACTCCTCAACAGAATGACGTCAATGAAAGGAGGAATAGATTCATAATGGAGATAACGAGATGCATGCTTCATGAGAAGGATCTTCCAAAACGTTTTTGGGAAAAAGCAGGAAACACTATTATGTGTTTGCAAAATCTAATTTCAACAAAAGCTGTGAATGACTTGACACCATTTGAGGTTTGGTATGGTTATAAACTTTCTTTAAAGTTCCTTAGAGTATTTTGGTGTCTTTGCTTCACTTACATTCCACAGGTCGAGCGTGATAAGCTTGACAAAAAGTCAGAAGTTAGCATCTTTGTTGGGTATAGCACTATATCCAAAGCTTACAGAGTTTTTGAACCACACATTAGTTGTGTTATTGTGAGCCAAGATGTTCATTTTGCTGGAAATGAGCAATGGAATTGGAAAGAACTGACGAAGGTGAATCTGATTTCTAATGCACCAAACAATTTAATCTTTGGTAGCATGTTAGAAGAGTCTAAATATGAACGACAAGATGCTTTGGTTGATGATGCACCTGTCCGAGGAGGAGCTTTCAGTGATCGAGAAAAACAAAATCTGGGAGTTGGTTGATCGACCTCTAAACAGAAAAATAATTTGAGCAAGATGGGTGTTCAGAACAAAGCTTGGAGTTCACAACATCTAAACAAGGAAGAGTGTTAAAGATCATGTATTTGTTTAGATTGCTGTCAGTTAGTATCTAATTAAATCTCAGTTAGGAGTTAGATCTAGTTTTTTATTTGATTTAGTTTTGATTTGATTAGATTTTATTTTGATTTGTTTACTAGTTTGTTACCAGATTTTCTCCATATTTTTAGGTAGATTTTCTGAATATCGTTTGTATTCTCTGTATAAATATGAAGTATTATTGCTCTTCATAATTCAATCTTCTTATCAATCATTCCATCAATCCCTATTTCACTAACATTTTAATACAAATGGTGGCTTCCATGAGCTCCACTCTCGATGTGGTGTTTTTAGCAATCTCAACAAAACCTCCACACGCATTTCTTATGGGTTTCAAAGTTTCAATATCCCAACGATTGAGGGACAATTTTTTTTTTTAATTTATTTATTTTATTTGAATCCAACCTCCCTGCGAGGGAAACATGGGGTCATTCAAGTGCTTTTCATTAGACCATCGTTCTATTTTCACCGCACAATTCAAGTGCTTTTCATTAGACCATCGTTCTATTTTCACCGCACAGTTTCCAACTTTTTTTATGCTTTTTTTTAACGAGACTTGCTCCTTTGACATGCAACGGAGAATCGCCTTATTTGCTTTATAGGGGTTTAGTTGGCGAAAGCCATTGAGCATAGATGGGATGCTTCTATTTATCATAAACCAATCATAGTAAAAATGTTTCTGAGTGACAATTACCATCGTATCCCATACAATATGAATAAAGGAGAGGGAAAACTCATTGTTGATTGTCTTTGCCTTTTTGTTTAGAATCGAAAGGTATGTTTCTACCTCTATCTTTTATTTTCTAGCATTTATGACGACTTTTTAGTTTTAGGCAAGGATTGTGTAGGTAGATGAATATATCTGTGACTGGTCTTCTAAGATCTTGAGTTTAGTTGATGATCTTGTATTTTAATGAACAATAAGGAATAATTTCCAATAAGATTGAAAAAAGCTATTCAACATTTTCGTTATTTCCCCATTGAGATAAACAGTTTGTTAAGACCCCAATTTCATGAAACAATGAGATTTCAGCCCCACGATATATCCAAATGGTCGGTGCTGGAAACCATTCTCCTGGAAGAATCTAGGGTTTAATGGAGCCAATAGCAATGCTTGATGAGATGTTTTCAGCCATGGAAAACCGCCCTAGTTCAATGATAGGAAAAAAGTTGTTGGTGATTTCTAATAGATTGTATAGGTCTTCCTATCGATGACAGTTTTGCATCTATGAAGTATTTGGTGTGGTGCTAGAAAGTAATTGGTGTGGTGTCATGGGTCAAAGGTTACTGTCAAATGGATTCACAATTCTTGCCGGTGGATGGGGAAAGGTTACTGTCCAAATGAATTCAAAATCCTTGCTAGTTGATGCAAAATCCTTATTGTTGTGGGCTGTGCAGGCGTCACCTGAGGAGGAGCAGCTGTACATGTTTATTTGCATCGAAAGTCAGAGGAGCGGCTATCGTCATGGTCATCTCCGGTCCGAGGAGCAGCTCACAGGCTGTGTAGATGTGGGATTGGAGGGCGGCTGTCATTGTGGTCTTCTACAACCGCGATTGTCATCAGAGGAGCAGTAGTCATAGCGACTCATGGCGCCGGAAGTCGCAACTCTTCGTCTTTCGGAAGTCGTGACTCTTCGTCTTCCAGAAGTCACGACTCTTCGCTTTTTTAAAGTCACAACTTTGAAAGGAGGCAGCGATGACGACACCAAGATGACAACTTTGGAAGTCGCGACTCTCTCTCTCTCAATTCGTAATGCAAATTCTGACATGTCAATTATATATCTTCTAAGATTTGGTTCAACCTCTTTGTTTCCTCGTCCGTTTTGAGTAAAAAGTTATACTGAACCTCAAGTGCATTACCATTGCCCTCAATAAGCTCTTCCAGAAGTGGGAGGTGAACCAACCATCTACGTTTGACACAACGGAGTTTGGATAAACATTTGGGACAAGAGTCGAGCTTCGAGAGTACTTAAATCATGAGTATTGAGTCTTGGGTTTAACTTTCAGTTTCTTCCAAATTCGTGAGATATAGACACCATTTGATTCCCAATCAATTTCTACACCTTCTAAATTGGAATTTCACATAACTTTCATGAGGGAGTCGAGGGTCGGGAGTGCCTATGACCTACTACCCCAATCTCATCTGCCATAGCCAACTTAGAAAAAAAACTTAAATTTCCAATCCTAGCCTACATGCAAATTTTGTGCGACTCATCAGCACGTCTTCTTTATAGCCATCTCACTAACTGACCTATTCAAGTCCAATGATGGTTAAGCTCATGTTCAAGCAATGATTTGGCCCAAATTTAGCACAAACAAGCCTAGGTCCAAACCATGAATTCAACTTCTAATGGAGGTCAAAAGACCTTTAAAAGGACCTTCAATGAGCCAAAAGACGAAGACCTTCAACAAGCTCTAAGCGGAAGATCTTCGATCAATTACAAGTCTAAGATATTCAAAGTTAAAAATTCGAAAGTTAAAAATTCAACCTCAAGTGTTCCAATTCTCGAATCAGATATACATCCTCGGCAAAAATTAAAGAGTTAGGAGATGTACTCCACGCATACAAAATTACATTTGAAAATTTATGCAAAACAATAAGTTTAAAAATAATTTATTTAAATAATGTTTTTGAAAATTATAATATTAATAAAAAATCTAATTTAATTTAAATTTAAATTTAACTTAAATGAAGAGTCAAAGCCATTGAAAAGGAGGGTAATAAAGTAATTTGTGTTGGTGCTTAGAAGCCTGAAAACTGAGAGAGGGGAAGGGCGTGGGCATTTGCATCTTGTGCAAGGAAAAAGGAAATCAGAGCAGTCTGCAATGGCGAATAAGCCTTTGGGATCGACGGGAGAGTTCTTCAGGAGGAGAGACGAGTGGAGGAAGCATCCGAGTCTCACCAATCAGTTCCGACACGCCACTCCTGGCCTCGGCATCGCCCTCGTCGCTTTCGGCATCTACCTTGTCGGCGAGCAAGTCTACAACAGGATCTATTCTCCCTCTTCTTCTCACCACCACCATGCCGATGCATCCTCCGCCACCCATTAACTGCTACCGGTGATTTCCCCAACTCTTCCCTTCGATTTTTATTCTAAGACTTTCTTCCCCGCGCCATCGGAAGGGATTTTGTCGTGTTTGAATCATGCATATCAATTTCCCCTTATTTGTATGTTTTAATTGAAAATTTTATCAGATTGTCATCTGAAGAGAACGGAGGTGCTCTTTTCCTTCATATTTCTAGGTCAAGTTTGCCCATTATGTCGTGGTGCTGTAGAAATTTGCGCCTCTTCCTAAATTGGATGTGTGATTAATTTTAAAAAAGAAGTATTGTGTTGAGCATTTATCTTCTATACAATCTTTCGATGCTTTAGATCCGTCTTTCATATTTACTTCTAAATTAATGGAGAAACCCAAATAATTTCCTGCTGCGAACGATATTGAATTTGTTGGAAGTTTAGCCTGATTAACTTTCATATTTATGTTGCCGTTTGCTGGATGGATGCGATTTTTATTCTTAGTACCATATATGTGATATATAAATTAAGCCATGCGATAAGTACTTCTAGTCTGTCTCTGACTCCTTAGGGACCGTTATTGCAAGAAATCTAACTTAGAGCAAGTGTTGATTACTAGCGGAGCCTTTGAGAACTATACGCTAAGAAAAGAGGACGGGTGGTTTTTAAGATTGTCTCTGAAAAAGCACGTGACCATGTGGAGTACAACTTCTTGGATAAATTCATTGAGAAGAGGGGATTTGGGTTTAATTGGAGAACCTAGATATGGAATTGTATTAGGTTAGTAAATTTCCCATCTTTTCGTGGAAAATGTGGCAAGATCTTCGTTTCTAGGGGTCTTAAGTAAGAGGATCCTGTATCGCTCTTTCTCGTAATTTGAGTGGTAGATGTTCTAGCATGTTAGTGTCATTATAAATGGAGAACGAGGTTGTGAAGGAGTTTAAGGTGGGAAATGAGTTAATTCGTCTATCAGTGTTATAGACATTCACCTTTTGTTCAGGGCAGGAAAGATTATTTGTTAATCTTATTGGTCTTTTGTCTTCCCTTGAAGTTTTTTCTAACCTAGGGTGGGAAAAAGCTCCATCACAGGCTTAAATTATTGTCTTTACGTTGCGTTCTTAGGCTTTTTGGTCAGATGTGAGGTGAGTCCCTTCCTTTCATTTTATCTAGGACTTAATTTGGGGAACAATTCGAAGAGTCCAGACTTTTTTCAATCCTCTCATGGAAAAAAGAAACTCAAAAACAGTTGTCTACGTGGAAAAAATGCACTGTTCTCTAAAGGTAGGAGATTCACTCTTATCTGGTTGGTGTTGTGTGGGATTCCCGATTATTTTTGGTTTTTTTTTTTTATTATTATTATTTTTTTAGTTTAGACTTCTGGTCTCAGTGAATTAGAATATTGAGAGAGTGATGAGTAATTTCTTGTGAGAAAGGGTCAATGAGAGGTGAGGAACTCATTTGGTTAAGTGGGAGGTGGTGGTGAAGGTGCTGGAGCTAGGAGGATTAGAGGGATTGAGAGCTTGAGATTACGTAAGAAGACTTATCTGTTAAAATGATTGTGGAGCTTCTTCATGGATCTTAATGCTTTGTGGTACAAAGCTATTGTGAGTAGATATGGTCCATACACAGTACTAAGTGGGTTTCAAGTGGTGGTTCCAAGGGCACTAGTCTATGAATTGTTCCGTTTGGTAAGGCTTGAAGGTTTATTTTTTGGAGGATTGTTGGGTAGGTGATATTCCTCTTTCTTCATTGTTTCTTTATGTGGTTATACCATCCCTCAAACAAGAGATTGCATCCAATGCCTCGATGTTGCCTTTTTCAAAATATCTGATATTTGACTTCCAGTCTTTTGTTGCCCTTTTTTCATAGAGAGGCAGCACAAATGGCGTTCTTCCATCCCTCCTTTGTGACCAACACCCTTTTCCTTGGGTATACAGAGTCTTGCAATAAGTTCAATTCTTGGGGATTCCCTTCCTTTTTTTTCCACATTTTGTCTACCCATTCTTTTCCCTTATATACCTATGCTTTCTCCTCTCTTTGGAAGGTTAAAATCTCAATGAAAATCAAATTTTTTGTATGGCAGGTGTTACATGGGAGACTCAATAACATGGATTGTGTTCAAAGGTACTCTTCTTTTATGTTGTACTTGCACAAACTAGCATACCCAGAACATATCGTCAAGGTCCTCCTCCTGTCTGCTAAAAGAATACCTTTGGTGTGGTTGACGAGCTTGTTTGTTTAATGTTTGGCCTGGACTAAAGATGGTTACTTTATGGTGGAGGTGGTGCTTCTGAGTTCTTCATCTTGAGAGAAGGGCAAAATTTTTGTGGCATGCTAGTTTCTTTGTCGTTTTGTGGGGCGTTTGGTTGGAGAGGAATAATATGATCTTTAGAGAAGTAGAAAAATTGTGCAAGGAAGTTTGAGGCTGTTAGGTTTAATGCTCCTAGTGAACATAGGTTACATAACCTTTTTGTATTGATGGGATATGTTTTATTTGGTTGGATCAGTGTCTTTTTACGCAGTTAAATTTCGGATTCCCTTTTTGTTTGTTTGTTTTTTGGAGTGTCCTAGTATATTCTCATTTCTCACCATAAAAACTTGGTTTCTTAAAAAAAAAAAAAGTTTGTCATATCCATCAGATAACATTTTTCATTTACTTTTTGATTGGATGTTGTCAATTGGTTAAATTTCTATGATAATGTTATACTTTTTCCTGATGTGTTAGTGTTCTATTCATAAGATGCTTCTTTCACTATCTCTTCACTCTTAATATGTTTGCAAATATTGTAATATGTCCAACTTATGTGACTGGCAACTAATTTTGCAGATGCGTTCGTGGTAGCTGAATCTAAGCTTGGAGTTGCATAACACCCATTACCTTTCACCTTTCTATGTGCAATAAAAGTAAAACTTTTGCTGGACAAAGCGCTTGAAGCTTGTGAATGTACTTGATGAGGTTGGGATTGAAATTTCCATCAGAACTGAAATGTTTAATTTTATAATCTAGTGGTTCTATCCATTCATTTGGCTCATCACCACTGATAATATTTCTATCTATTTCATTTTACTTATGATTCTAACCGATATTGTTTCCTGAGCTAGTTTCTAGTAACATGATGAAACATAGTTGGAAATTAGAGGGAGTTACAGTTATTTAAGTTGGTTTTCACTTTCTTAGCCTCCAGGAAGGTCATTGGTGCTCTACAATAGTGTCATTTGCTTCAATCATTAAGGTTATCCTATCTGTTCAAAGACTTCAAACTCCCTCGGGAATAAAATGTTGTTTATTGGTTAACCGAACATAGCCTTAACTAGTTTAGTCATATGCTCTCGATTAATAGTTCAGACTCTCCATCTGCCACATGTTGTACTTGAATTTAATATCGAGTTATCATGTCTGAGCCTACTTAAATTTGTGTACTAGATATCGAAAGTAGTGTTGGTAGAGAGATAAATTGTTAGCAAGTTGATTGTGTCCTGGTTGTTTGTAAGTTTCTCTTAAATTTCTTTTTATTTAAGCCTTCTTGATGTTTACATTGAAAATCCAAACACAAGAAGAAACCATGGGATCAAGAACATGAATCTATAATAAAAGTGTAGAAAACATAGAAGTACTTTTATAAATGCTGACTTACTTGACCTTGAATACATTATCAAAGAAGTGCAATGTTTGCTAAGTCCATACTTAACGTTACATTCCTCAAATAGTTTTACTCGGCTCAATCATATGTTTTACTTATATTCAGTTTGAGAGCAATCTAACTTTTTAGATTTCATATTATTTAACTAGGCTTGTCTATTTCTAAGGGACCTTGTATGAAAGTATATTGAATTAGAGAAACCCATTGTATCTAACATACTTTTCAATTTGTTCGCTAGCTTTTTGGAAATGATTTTGTATGAAAATATTTCATTTGTTTAGGTTCTTTCTATTTTGATAAAGGTGTGTTGCATGCTCGACTAAATAGAAAACTACTCAGTGTTATTTATTGCTCCCTCAATAACTCTCTACATTATATTTTAGGTCATAAATGGGGGATTCTTTCATATATACATACTAGATAGATCATTGCCAATCAAGACGAGTTCATGATTAGAGGTTGTGTCCTAACTGTTCCACCGCACTACAAGTCAATAAATAACATCTATGAGACATCAATCATGGCTCATAAAACAAGACATAGCAAGTCATATGGTTAAATAATCTAACATCGGTAAATAATCCTTGTTCATAAATGGGCATGGGTATACATGTAGGCATAACATGCTCTCAGATAGTGAAGGTTAGAGTATGCTAGGTGTAGTCTCAAAAGTTCATCAATCAAATCAAAGTTGAATCGACAATTTTGGAATCTCCTAATTCAAATAATTAGTACAAAATCGTTCTAGATTTCCATTCACTAAGTACTCAATTTCAAACCATTTCAAGCAATCTTGGAAGCTTCATTTTCTGTCCTTTAATCGAACCAAAAATCCTCAATTTTTGCTATAACCCCTCCATACCAACATCTGGCAGGTAAACAGCTCCAAAAATTGAGGAGGAACATGATCAGTCAAACCAAAAATCCTCAATTGTATGTCATCGTTTGTGTGTAGATGTTGTCTAAGATGTTACCACTCAAGGCTGCAATTATGATTGGGATATCTCTCTATTGATTTCTTGGCATTTGTAGGTTGTTCCAAAGTTCCTCATTAATGAAATTTTGAAGTTGGTATGGTTACAAGGAAGAAGCAAAAGCTATTGCGACATTTTCTATATAAAAAAAACAGAGAAGAGATTATCAGCAACATTAAGTGAGCAAAATGATTAGAGAAGGTTCGAGGCCGAACCATGAGTTATAAAAATAACGGCAAAATTCAATTTTTACAAGTTGACCTAAGTCAAACGACAATCTAAATAATCTTAAAGAACGTCATCATCTCAGTTACATTTGAGTTCGGGAATTTTTTTCACTCAGCGTTAAAAGAAATAAAGAATGGAAGAAGGGGTAACATTCTTTTTACAAAGCTAAATTGTTGATACATGATAAGAAGAGAGAAGTTTGAGAATATATGCTTTGGCAAAAGGAAAGGTGGTGTCTTTTGCTTTAGAAATGAGTAATAATGGCCCATTTGCATGCCTTTGAATCTCAAACATAATGGAGAGTTAGATTAGGGCTAATCGGATGCACTCACGTGGCCTATACCTCTTCTTATTCAAATCCTGACAACACAATAAACCCCACCAGAATGTTCCTCAATATTCATTCATTCCTCTCTTTCCTTTTGCTTTTCTTTTCATTTGCTTTCACAAATCCAATGGAATTATGCTTACCCCTTTGCCCTTTTCATTTCATTACTTTTATATTCTTTCTTTTACTCCACTTTCAATGCATGCTATCGACACACATACGTATTCTACTCACCTTTCTATTAATAAAAGATTCCTATCTCGTACTCCTACATTGACCGAGAAGATCATTTGGAGAACTTATGCTCAAAGTGGATAATATTATACTAATGTACAGGGTCGTTGTCTCTGTCTCTCGAATCAGATCCTTCATACGTTCAAAGTAGACAGTATAATACCCGTGTAGAGGAGAAAGTTATAATATTTGTGTGGGGAGTGATGTGTATAAGAAGGCATAAAAAGGGGGGAAAGTGGGGTTTGAAGACATGAAATGAAGAAGAAAATAAGTAGAAAATGAGTTGTGTGAATAATCTCTGGTCCTTCCCACCAAACTTTACCTGTGGGAAACACAAAAATTAATTATTCCATGTCTCAACATTTCAAACTCAAGGAACCAAATGCCCACAAAAAAAAGATGAAAACATCTTAAACATAAAAGACAAAAGGTAAAAGACAAAGTGTGTATGCTGCAGATTGAGTATGGAATTAGCAACAATCATATCTCTCTCTCTCTCTCTCTCTCTATATATATATATATATATATATACATTTGTGTCTAATTATGGTGTGGTGGTCACTCTTGAGCTAAGAACCAAACCACTTCATCAATTCTATCACCAATTGTACTAACCATGTTGCTCTTCAGTGTTTCCCAAGCAAATCAAATCATATCACCATTTCAAGAAAAAAATCATACATACACATGAGAGGAAAGGGAAGTAAAGATATTAGTAGGGTTTGTTTGAACATTGTTTCGAGAACGTCCCATGTCGAGGATTCGAATTAGGTTTGTCTCCGACACTTTTCTGTTGCACGTCGTGTTACATATTTATCTTAAGACTATTTTCACAAGCTAACCCGAGTCATTTTAGGATATTTTGTCCTAGCTCATATGAGTCCTAGAAAAAAGTTCTAGAGATCATTCAATATAGAATTACTCCAAACAAAACATACTTAACTGTGATGTTTCTATGATTAAGCCACTAAAAAGGAAGGTGTATATAGTTAGTCTAGGTAACAACTTTCAATTCTCTTGATGTGAGATCCACATCAGTTGGAGAGGGGAACAAAACAATCCTTATAAGAGTGTTAAAATCTCTTTCTAATAAACACGTTTTAACATTGTGAGACTGACAACGATACGTAACAGGCCAAATCAGACAATATTTACAAGCGGTGGGCTTGAGTTGTTACAAATGGTATCAGAATTAGAAACCAGGCAGTGTGTCAGTGAAGACGGGGACCCCCTAGGAGGTAGATTGTGAGATCCAACATCGATGGGAGACAGTAACGAATTATTCCTTACAAGGGTATGAAAACCTCTCTGTAATAGACAAGTTTTAAAACCTTGAAACTGACGACGATTCGTAACAGACCAAAGAAGACAATATTTACTCGTGGTGGGCTCAAACGATTACATTTAAACTACTTTTTAGGGGTAAGTTGTATTAGTAAATGGAGAAGGAAGATTATATTACTAGAATGGAAAATAATAATGAATGATAGGAAGAATTTGGTGATAGAAATAGATTATTTTGGGAAAGTTGGTATCTTTAAAAGCTAAATGTGGATGTGAGAAAGACACACCACCTTGATTATTATCAAAGATAAGAATTAGATTCCGTAGACCGACCAAACATTGTAATATACAATAATCTTACTTTGAATCTAATTTATAATATAATCTTTTCATATATATATAAGAATATTTACTCATAAAGTTGGTTCCAATAATATATTCCTTTAGGTTTACCCAAATTATGAGTCCACTTATTAGAAGAATCACCTTTTTCTTTCTCCTCTTTACTTCCTATCCCTTTCTTGATTAACTCAATAAATCTTAATCATATATATCCACATGTTTACTTATTCTAACCTTATTTCATGTCATGTTTTTTCGTACATACGGATAAAACTTAAATCGTGAAACTTTTATTTACGGGTTGTCTATCGGTAAGCTCTAACCAATTCTTGCTACGACTATGCATATGTATTTAGGTCACCGACTTTTCAGGTTTAGTAACTGGGTTGTGTATCTCTAGGCATGCTTCTGTAGGGTAATGTGCCATCTAATTTTCTATCTCTGTTTTGATCCAATTGGGATCTTTACTGAGTTGTTCACCCTCTTCTCGTAGTCTCTCGAGTACTGACCCTATTTGGGCACCTATTGTCTCATGATGTCTTATACTTGGCTTCTTTGGAGCATGTTTACACTTATCTAGATTATCTACGAGGTCTTATGATAATTTAAGTTAGCCATAATGAATTACTATTGCTCGTGTCACACACCCAAATGTCATATAGTTGTGAAGGCGCAATCTCTCACTATTTTAAAACTACTGAGTTGCTGGTCAACTACAAATGATTTGTTGGCGATGCCCTAAAGGGCTACATAATGTTATCATAATCTTCGAGGAGCACCCCTCATGCCTTCCAAGCTACTATATTTATGTGAACCCTTATTCTTGCGGGAAAGTTCATGACCAACAAATAGTTGGAGATTTTTTGGTAGTCCCCATGAGTTCTATTTGTCACACATGTTATGCGTAAGACGTGATCCTAGCTAATCCAACTCCTGATAATCTAATACGAATGACCGTGGACCCCATTATTGTGACAGGTTTACTAATAGGAGTTACTGACTCGACTACTAATCTCCACAATGTCATTGCAAGAGGCAACGTCGTAACTAATATGACTATACCGATCACAAGTCATGAGACAAGGTTTCACGCATGGAAAAACCTTAGTCCTCTACTATTTTAAGTCTCTAAGCTTTAACGTCGTAACTAGCCCTTAAGCTAGGGGTTATGGGCCTACTAAAAAATCCCTTGTGTCCGTACTAAACTTATCGGTCACAAAACATCCCTACTGGCTGAGTTCCACTTGGAATTTGAAGGAACATTTTCAGGCAAACTCTCTTAATAATAGATCTTGAAACTAGGAACAAAACTGAATCTTACCGCCTAGCATGCATCTAAGTACCTATCTCGGTTTACTGAGCTTTGAATTTTAGAGAAGTTGGCTTGTCCTAACCAACTAGACTTAGAAGGTCGGGGAAGACTTAGTACTTGCATACTTAGCCTAAAGGGCTACTTACCATGTTCGAGGAATTTAGAGGCCTGATTTTCTTTTTGAACTTTGAATTCTTCTCCAGAATCAAATTAGGGATCGAATACCTTTATGCTAATACCTTATTTTCAAATAAAATATAATCGAATTATTAATTTATTTATATAAATAGTAGTTATTATATTATTGACCTAATATATAAATTTGAAACTAATATATCTATATATATATATCCATATATATCCATAGGAGGGTCAATAGAGGGCTTCTCGATGACCAAGTCAACACTGACAGCACAACATTTCTATTTGGAAATCTAGTGAGAAATTTTGGCAGCTCCTTAGTTTGCTCTGACCAGGCTTCGATCAAGCCTAAATCAAGTTTACTTTAAGTCATTAGTGTTAATTCATACTTATTAATACTCACACCTCCATTTCTAGGTGTCTCGACCCGAATCGAATACTATCACAAAACACCTTTAAAGATGTAGATTGCATCCCACCATATTACCAAGGCTAAAGTCCTTAATTGTGCATCTTCACCCAATTGTGCATCTCTATGGATTGTGCCACCACCTCAACCGTCACGACATCGTTTCCACCACCCATCGTTCTCAAATATTCATTGATCGTTCTCCCCATCTCCCATATCTCTCTTGCACCTCACGTCAACGATCTCTTCCACCCTCGACTCCAGTATCATCGCGTAGATCAGTGTCTGTATTTCTCTCTCCATCTCTCTTTTTGATTATGCTCGACCTACCTTCTTCATTCTCAATTTCATTCTACGAGTACCCTTTGGTTTTGGAATAAGAAAAAATGAACATTAATTAAGAATGATAGATTATTAGAGGTAGAACACATGAAAGTACACTAAAAGTTTAATAAGGGTAAGTGAATGGGAGAAGGTTTTGTTTTATCCAAAAGGAAAAGAAAAGGGTCAAAGAAGAGAGAGAGGTCTGAAACACATCTTGGAATGTGTGAAGGGGTCTGATAACATTACATGAAATGTCATCCATACCATTTATTCCTGTGGCCCATACACTCTCTCTTAATCAATAACCATACACCATTTCTCTCTTTCTTCTCTCTACAACCAAACTCACAACACCAACATTTAATCTTCTTTATGCTTATGGACTCATCAAAAACAACAAAATAAAAGTAGAAGACATTAAGAAAAAAACAAATTTTGCAAAGAATAAAGACATAAAAACAAACCCTTTCAAATGGGGTGCCCATCTTAAACACGGAAGCTCGAATATATAAAAGCTAACACATCGATAATAAAAGAATAAAGCTAATTTCATCACTAAAAGGTCTCGTACCAATAGAGATAGTATTCGTCATTTAGAGCTCAAAGTCTCCTTTCATGTGATACTATGGTAAAATGCCAATAAACCCACCTCATCGGTTAACTTTTAACCTAGGTCGAGGGAAGAGCGGTAACTCGGGTCGAGTTTAGGATTTTAATTTTGAAATTCAAACAAAAGGGCATTAAATGAATTGCAGTGGTGGAAGACATGTATGTCTGAGTTTTCCTTCAAAGTAACATTTACAATAAACACACAACATCTTGTTTCTCTGACAAACGTTGGCCTCTCCGAGTAGCGTAAACTTGATGTCTGGTTTTGCAAGCCAAGCAAGACCTAACCAATAACCATAACCCACTTTTTGTCTCTCTTTTTTTTTTTTTTTTTTTTTTTTTTCTTCTTTTTCAAAAAAACATTAAAAAGAAAAAAAAAAAAAAAAAAAAAACCACTGTGTCTTTTGTTGTGTTCTCCAGTTTTGTCGGTTAAAAGAACTTTTTTTTTTAATTATAAAACTCTTTACTTATTATTTAGTGTCTTCACCCTAACTCCCTCCTCCTCCTCCAAATATGCAATGCAATAACTCTCTTCTACCATTTTTCTTCCCAAACCCTTTTCTTATTTCTTCTTCCTCAATTCAAAGCATCTCCCTTTAATCCACTTATACCCCAAACATACCCTATTTTTCTCTCTTTTTCTTCATCTTCTTAACAATAATGGAGCTCACTACTCAAGATCATCCCATTCCCATCCCCATCCCTTTAAATAGTCGCTACGGTGGCCACGACCTCGACCACGACCATGTCATCCATCACCATGACCCGTCCGCCGCTTGCAACCATATCATCGCGGCCGCAGTCAATGGCGGTAGCCCACTTCCATCTTCTCAGATGGAAGTCGAGCTTCACCATAATCATAACAACAACAACAATAACAACAACACGAACACGAAGAAGCAGGTAAAATATAAAGAGTGTCTCAAAAACCATGCGGCCTCCATGGGAGGTAATGCCACAGATGGGTGTGGCGAGTTCATGCCGAGTGGAGAAGAAGGATCCATTGAAGCACTCACGTGTTCGGCTTGCAATTGTCATAGAAACTTCCATCGAAAAGAGATCGAGGGAGAACCCTATGATTGGCTCCACCACCCTCGACTCGGGAGGAAGCTCCTCGTCGGAGGGAAGAACATGATCGCCCCACCAGAGGCAGCTGCATTTGCGTATCCATCCGTGGCGGGGCCGGCGTTCATATCGTCTAGAGCACAACCCCACCACATGATAATGTCGTACAACATGCTCGGCGGGGGAGGTGGGCAGTCAGAGTCGGAGGAGCACGAGGAGGCGAGGGCGTACTCGGGGCCAATGATGAACAAGAAGCGATTCCGAACGAAGTTCACGGCGGAGCAAAAGGAGAAGATGCTGAGGTTTGCTGAGAAAGTTGGATGGAAGATTCAGAAACAAGAGGAGAGTGTGGTGCAGCAATTCTGTGAAGAGATTGGAGTGAAGAGGAGAGTTCTTAAGGTTTGGATGCATAACAATAAGCACAATCTTGGGAAGAAGGATACCATTTCTCCTCCCCATTCTCCTACTCCCTTAACTTAAAATTTCTTCATTTCTTTTTCTTTTGATTTTAACTCAGATTGAATTATATAATTATTACTATTAATTGTTGCTCTTATTATTGGCTAATGATGATTATCATCAAAGTGTTGGTGTTGAGATGTTTAAATCTGAGTTATTACACTGAATCCCACGCACTATATTGGTTTTTATTCATTGATTGGTTGATTAATTGGTTTATTTATGTGTCTGCCACCTTAACAATCACGAAGAACATCAAGATCCCAACTTGATTCAGTAAATAAGTCATTTATTATTATGTTTTGAAATGATTATATTAAACTAATCATACATTAAATAAAATGAGAAAAAAAATGATGGGTATGAAAGTTTTTTAATTTAATTGTATTATTTATGATGGGGTTAGGGTTTGTAATGAAGAAATGACATAAAGTATAATTTTTTGAATTATAGGAATGTTTGATCGAATCAAATGGTAAACATTGAATGTCTTTTTGTAATAAAAAATTGAATGATGTTGATTTTAGTTGTATCAACGACAATATCAACTCTAATGATTTCAATAACTGAAAAGCCAAAAACTTTTATCAAAATTTGAAATTTGAAAGAACATTTTATAAAGAAACGGGAAATTTATATTCCTTCTTGATAAGAAGGCAACCTTTTTTCTTTTGAACATTATTCTATTCATATATCTTGTAGTTTTTTTTTTTTTTTTTTTTTTTTTTTTTTTTCATTTTATTTTGTTACGTGCGTAGTTCAAATACTACGATAACAATGTTGTAGGTTTAGACGAATATAAAGGAGTTTTAGAAAGAAAAAAAAAAACTAGTGATTAATCTAAACTGACTGAAAAGGTTCAAGTGGAGACATGCAAGTATGACATCGTATACAATGAACCATGAAATATTTAATCTCTTATCTATTAATTAAGAAAATAAATATTTTATAAGACGATTATATGCGACTTCATCTTATTTGTGAGTGAATTTCATTTTATGGTTTTTTCTCATTTTTCATATGAAGTAAGTAGATAAGTAGTTCTCTTGAATGCTTAGTTTTGGACTCGAACTTGGATAATATGTAGTTGACATACAAGAGAATCATGTTAAATCAATAACAAAAAAAAAAAAAAAAAAACTATAGTATATGGGTAAGGTTAGAGTTCTTATTTTAGTATTATTTATGCGGTATACTTTGCAAATATTACAAATAATTTGTTTTAAATCGTTCATATGAAGACAAGTGAGTGGGAGCCTTCTGAACAATTAATTTGTATAAAACTAGACCATAAAATACTTAATCTCTCCATATAAATCTATTAATCGAAAGAAATTATTATTTTACGATCATCATTGCAACTTAATTTTAATTATTATGTTATGAATTTCTGCATATGAGGACTTATCTTTTGATTTGCATGGGTGAGAATAACTTTTACCGTTGATTTAATATGTCAACCATGTTGGGCCAAATAGGAAACTAGGAACATAATTTTACAATATGAATGGTACTTTTTTTTCGTATATAGAAAGTAGATGAATAGTTTCTTTAAATACTGATTTTGATATTTGAACCATGAGATCTCACATCCTCATTGGCCCGAGAGGAATTTAGTTTATGGTTAGATCATAAAAAAGATGTTCACTAGAGAATTAGTAGTACTTAAGGTGAAAGATTCTTACATGAATGATTCAATTGTAACTCTAGAGGTAAAATAAAATTTTAACATAATTGTAATTATGAATAAGTTGTGAATGATCAACTTACCTATAATAATTACATTCATGGACTAAGTTTATTATAGTGGAGTGATATATAGTTAATAAATGAAAATGAATTGATTAAAGAGTTTATATAACACGTAACACTACAAAAGTGGAAAAAAAGAATTTGAAATGTTCAACTTTCGGGATCGATTACGGGATTGAGTTGAGAACAAGAAGGTAGACTTAATGAACAAGACTAATCGATAAGGAACGTAGAAATCACAAAATTTACCGATTCTACAATAAAACCTACTCTTTTTTCATATTACATTATTTAATATAAGCTAAATTCCTTCTTGGGATTCAAAATATGTGGACGTCCTAAGATACGAAGAAAATTTTTATTATGCATTTACATGGCAACATACTTCATAAGTCCACATAACTTCTCTACTTACTTCATAACATTTCATTATTGATTGATACTGATCTGTCCAATAAACTTACTTACATGATCGCCAGAAAGCATTTACAATCTCATAGTTACGGATGGAAACTCGACTCCATTCGAGAACCGACCCTCGTCCTCCGCCAATAAACCATTTCCCTGTTCATCAGGGCAGAGATATTATATCAAACTTCATAGCCACCAAAGAAAATACTAACACTATAAGGGTTGAAGTGAGTATGATGGGAAAATACCTTCAGATTTATGACTATTCCACTTTTTGAACATTGCTTTAATTCATCAACATCATAAAGAACTTTGGCTCCGCATCCTGGACCGTCCACTGATCCAACAGCTTCTTCATCAACCAGAACAGCCCTTATGCTCTTACTTTCCGGAACCTGAACATAATGAATTCAGTTGGCGGCACCACTTTCCAGCATTCAAACTAACCACAACCACTGCCATTTTCAAAATATTTTAACAAAGAAAAAAGCACCAATATGATTTTGTCCAATTATAATTACAGCTATCTTTTTTTTTTTAACATTTTAGTTCCTTATTTGTTTTTGCAACTTCTATTTTTCACTTCTTTTGATTCCATTCGTGTGTATTTCTTTCTGCCGTCATTTGTAGGTAAATTGCAGCATTATTATCTTTTTTTTTTTTTTTGTTCGTGGGTTTCTTTTTGGCATTCACACACCTGGGTATTTGAGGTTTAGTGCCCTATTTAGGGAGTGCAATAGAGAACCTGAGATCCGATGTGAACAATCAGTTAAAGGAGTGAAACAGCTCGACCTATAGGAAGAAAAACAGCCAGCCTTTACTTGAGATTCTCTTAGTAAAGCGCACTCATTCTAATGAGGTACCTTTTGCATGATGGGTCAACGAGAAAATGGGAACAACTTAAACTATTAGGTGTAGGCGCTTTCCAGAGGTGGAATATTCGAGTTCTTCCTATTTGACCCAAAACCAATCGTTCTAGCCATGTGCAGGTTGAAGAGAGCTCTAACAGGCCTTGGAGGACCGAATCCACGTATGTGGCAAAATACGGGGATGACTTGTGGCTAGGCTGAAAGGCCAACCAAGATCAGATATAGTTGGTTTTCTGGGAAATCTATTTCAGTAGAGCGTATAATGTCGATGGCCCAAGGTAGGGCACTCAATAGGCTAAGGTCCATTTCGTCTTACCAACCCCAAGGAAACTCCGAATACAGGCCTAGATCATTTGTACACCTTTCTTCTACCCATGGGTATTTTTTTCTGTGTGGAACCTACTCTTCTTTTTTTTTTTTTTTTCTTTTTTTTTTTTGTGACCTAGCCCCTCTACTCAACACTATGTACGTCAGACCCGACCGAAGTCACCAAAGAAGATCTGCTGGAGGAAACTAATAAAAGTACAGCACAGGAGATCTTCAAAATATTCATCCTGGTTATCAGTTGGATAGAAAAAATAATCCCAAATGGTCTCAACTTGTCCGCACCTTTCTAAAAGGAAAAGGAAAGTTGAACATTGAAATTGGGATGGGACTCAAATTGGGTGACCCAAAGTTTGACCCGTGGGATGAAACACCTACAGTTAGTGCTACATATATGCTTCTGCCAAAGATAGATGGGAAAATAGGAAACAATGAAGGAAACTTATTCAAAAGTGAAGGATGCAGCATAAATATAAGACATCGAGACTCGTATCTAACAGTGACACAATGTTCTACCGTTCTCCAAAGCTTGTAGCAAGAGTTAAATCATTATCAATGGGTTGAAATGAAATGCACCGAGGATGTGGCTATCAAAGTGAAAGTAGGAGGTATCAAAATGATGAATCTAACTAGGAAGTAGGAAAAGCAGGAAACGAGGATCATGTGGTATGCACTTATTGCAAACAAACCGAGGCACACCAAGGATAAATTTACAGCTTTTTTTTTTTTTTTTTTTTTTTCCTATTTTTGTAAATTGTATTTCCTTATTTGTAATTAGCTCTTAATTGGTAATTGTTTCCTTGTATGATATTTTCCTCCCAAGTTTTTGTTTTCGTGTAATTTCTATTTAGATTAGTCTTTTGTACTCATTTTTCTTCAGTAAGGAAGAATTATCTTCCTCCTTATTGAAAATTTTCTTTCCTACAGAGATTTTGAAATTAGAGAGATGGCAATTCAATGGAGAATAAACACACATGGTACCTAAAATGTGATACCTCAAACATAGCTTCTGTCAGAATGTGTTCTAAAATGGATCTTAATCCTCTAGCACCTGTGTTCTTTTTCATTGCTTTCCTCGCAATCATTCTTAAAGCATTCTCAGTGAAATGTAATTCGACCTGCAAAATCATACAAAGGCTTGAGAGTAAACACACAAGAACACTATTGGATTTACAACAAGTTTTTTGAGTTTCTCTTCTTTTTTTTTTTTTTTTAAATTCTTTTAATGAATTTGGGAAGAAGTAAACTAGGATAGCATTTCATATATGTAATAAATGCTTGTTTCATATTATATTAAAAAGGTACTTACATCATTCATTCTAAACATCTTCTTGTACTGCTTACCAAGCGCATTTTTCGGTTTCGTAAGAACCTATTAAACAGAAATAAGAACGAAGAAAATTGTTGTATCTACCAGAGTTCAGCAACAAAAACAGAAAAAGATGACCCAAAAGACTAGACAAACCTGAACAAGTTGGTCCTCATTCAAAGCTGACAAACTCACAAGAATAGGAAATCGTCCGACGAATTCGGGTATGAGGCCGTAAGTAACAAGATCACTGCTTTCTACCTAAAGGTTAAGAGAAATTCATTTCAGAGGTTGAATGAAGACAAGTTGTGAAATGGAGGGAAACAAATGAAGTAAATGAAGCCTCAGTTCAGAAAATGCCAAAGATAAAATAACAAAATACATTATAGCACAATAATTTAACATCCAATGGTGTAAGGTCTCACAGATTCCAGTATCGACGATGTCACTATATCATCTGTCAATCCGCCAGTTCTCATGCTAGCACGAACTGGTGCTCCAAAGCCTATTGAAGAATCATGCTGCCTGTAAAAAGAGAGTTGATATTCAATTTCCACACAGATTATTGAACGGAAGAAAAAGAACAAAAATTCATCAGTTTTTTATTGACAATTAGAATGAAGCAATTCTTACCTGTCAGAGATGCACTTCTCCAAGCCAACAAATGCACCACCACATACGAAGAGAATATTTTTTGTATCAATCTGCCATGCATAAAAGAAATTTAGGTTTATAAGAAGGCAACATATATTGCCAGAACAATAGTATTTTTTTCTAACAGAATAATAAAAAAAGAACACCAAATAAGCACAAACTGGCAAAAAGTGGGGAGTTTTTTCATTTGTTAAGGTCCACGTTTGAATTTTTTTTAAAAAAAGTACATATAATAATATAGTTCTATGAATTAGACAATTAAAAGTTTAAGAAACTAGAACTTTAGTATGAAACTAAAAGTACTTAAAAGCAGATGATTTTTGGAAACTATTTCTTAAATTCTTCACAAAAGTTCTGGAATGCAAAAAACACTGAAGATTGTTACCATTGTACCCTCAAACTTACAACATCATTACAATTAAACCATACCGCTTAACCTCCATTAATGACCAATCTAAAAATGCACAAATCACGTAACAATTAAACCCACAATTTTAAATTGAAAACAAAAATCTATACTATTAACTATAAGATCACTTTAAATTTAATAATTGAAATATTAACAAGAAAATTATTATTATGATTGGAGGATATAAATCATATTTCACACGTTAGATCCTTAAAAATGAAGTTATCAGTTTACCTATGAATACTATTGGTGTGATTAATAAAAGGCTAAATTATAATTTTTGTTCCTATAGTCTAGAAAGTCAAAATTTAGTCTCTATGGTTTTGAAAGTTAGAATGCGCATGGTTTAATAAAACCTCATAACTAGTCCCTATGGTCTGATAAGACTCGTAAATAGTCTAATGGATGAACTCTAATCTTTAAATCATAGAGACTAAATTCTTACCGTCTTCAAACTATAGAGACCAAATTTATAATTTAACCTTAATAAAATCTTATTTCATCTCTCTTTCTGCTACTATCCATTTGATTCAACATTTCTCTCTATTGTTAAATAAATTCCAACATTTAAAGAAATTTTATACATGTGTGAAACTTATGCTTTGACAGTTTCATAACGAAATCCTGACAAATGGTCTAAGTTAATTCACTCATGAAATTTAAAACCAGAGTACAAATTGATCTATAAAAACTATTTTTCAAAAAATAAAATAGTCAATAATCCAATGGGACGTCTTGTCCAAGCCTGATTCAAAGTTTGATCCAATCAATCAAATCCATGGGTTAGGACCTGAGCTCGGGCCTTTACATTTTTGGTGACTCATCTCCAACAAGTTGTCAATGTCAAACCACTAAAAAAAGATTTTGGACTATATGAATTCGAGAAGTTAATATCTTTAAATGTGGCTCATCACTTCCAGACCTTTCTCGTCAATTTGAGTGAGAAAGGTCCGGCAAAGAACAAGCTAATATAATTTCCATGTAAGTACCTATATGGTAGCTGAAGGTAGAGCTAACTTCGAATGCGATTTGCACATTATACTAATATCAAAGAAGAAAACCAATAAAAACAATACTAAATTGCAGTTCAACTCCACCTGAATTGTATCACCTTGAGGATGCTTTCGAGCACCTTTGTCAGGAACATCCACTACCTGAAAGAAAGTGGTTTTGAAGTAAATTGACAATTTCGAAAGGTTTTTTTTTTTGGTACTAGGAAGGCAACTTTCATTTATAAAAAGACAAAAATACAGTGGATGATATGACAAAAAGACCCGCAAGAGCCAAGAAAGAGCTCCAAAGCAAGACTTCAAAGTGAATAATATGAATATCCCACAGTTCCCTGATAAATTCCAAGAAGTTATGCTGTAGTTATAGAAGTAAAATAGATGACTCAAGTTGTCCCGTAGTGTCAGGTTGTTTAAGTTTACAAGGTTCCCCCCCTTGAAAACGCCATTAAATGGAATCCCACCACCGCCAACATCCCACCTCTAGAAACGGAAGAAAAGCAAGAATTTTGGAACACTAGAGAGGGCGATCATAGATCAAAGAAAATTGGCAAAGACCATAATCTAAAAAATATTTCCAGGACCCTCTTGGAGAATGTTAATGTAGCACAAATGTACGAAATCTAAAAGGAATTAAATCAAAGAATCTTTTCCTTTTAGAGTTTGCACACTAGAAACAAGCAGCTGGGTAAACAAAAATTTGGTCGTCCTAAGAAGGTCAAGGTTTTCTTGTGGATTTCCTCTTTTGAGAGGCTGAATACTCACGGTAGAACCTAAAGAATTTTTTGAAATTCTGCTCTTTACCCCAATTGGTGCGTTCTTTGTAAACGTGAGGAATCTTTGATGCACCTCTTCTTCTCTTGCCCATTTGTTGCTGCTTGCTGGGAAAGAGGGTAAATTTATTCAATTTGCAGTGGTGTTGGCCCAATAAAGCTTCAGATGCCCTTCTTCACCTTATTGAGGACCCTCAGTTTAAGGTTCAAGCAAAATCCTACAGTCTAATGGTGTCTTTGCCCTACTTACGCGAAAATCCTAGTAGCCCTTTGACCTGTTCTGGCTAATCGTGTCACAGAATAAATAAGTTGAGGTGTAGAACGAATTTACACGTGCACTTAGTGTTAACAATAGAAGTCAAATATTCGTCAACCAATATAAATATGCTTCAAAATGGGGGAGAAAAGATTATAAGTCAAACGAAAACATCAAATTGACATCAAAGCCATTTGAAGATTCATCCAACTTCTAGGAGATTAAGCAAGGAAAACAGGTGAAGCAATACAAGACGAGTTAAGAAAATAAAAAAATAAAAAATATACACACACACATCAACAACAACAAAAAATGAACAATATTACTGTCAAATTGAATACCCACGGTTCCTTCAAGCATTTTCAGAAGTGCCTGCTGGACCCCCTCCCCAGATACATCTCTGCCAGAGTTTACGTTCTCACTCTAATAAGAAAAAAGCAAGTTATGGCAAATACTATAAAGTCAACAACTATAGCCTCTATAGATCTTAGACCATGCTATACCTTCTTAGTTATCTTATCCACTTCATCAATATATACTATCCCTCGTTGAGCTGCTTCTACATTGAACTCTGCATCCTATACAATTAAAGCACAGTGTACGGAATGAGGAAAGGTAAAAAAGACAAATAACGAAGGCATGAAAATATTCCCCAAAACTTCGGAAAAGTTGATCTTAGATTTCATATACTTCCTCAAATGAAAAGCTAGGGAAAAAACTATTAGGTGTAGGGCCTTGGTTGAGCTCTCATCCTATATTTCTAACAGGATACAGACTCCGAATCCATCATCCAGGGGGAAACTTATCGCAAGATAATTCCTTGAGATTTTTCAAAAATCAGCTACACCAACCCACTTTTCATTTGTATGTAAACTCATAACTTTCTGGCAGTAGTAAGTAAATAATGAAAACTGCAGCTTCTCTTTTATTCCATAGGCAAGCAAAAATATCCCAAGTCTACAATTTCTTTGTGATTCAATCACTATTTTTTTTTTCTTTTTCTTTTGCTAATATTTCACATTCATACTAAATTAAGAAATATCAGCCATTTTTGTTCTATTTATGGTAAAAAAAACATTGAAACAGAAAGATGAGAAGATAAATGAGATCCTTCCTCCATACAAATGTAATTACACGTGATATTTACAACAAAAAGGTCCGATAATCAAGCATACAGAGAGTGTTCCTATATATATATTTTTTAACACTTCAAAAGCTTAATAGTTTTAGAAAATAAAATAAACAAACTGTACCATAGCTGTGCCCTTTTTAACTTGAGAGTCATCTACACATGACCCTTTAGACTCGAAAAGGTGGTTGAATGTTTCAATCAAAAGATATTTAAAAACAAAGCTTAGTAATAATTACACGCAAAATAAAAGGTAATATTACATGTGAATGACCCATTGATTCATAAATCATCACTCTCTGCATATCTTGATCCAAAAACAGGTTTTGAACCAAAATGACTTACAAATTCATTAAGACACGAGGAGAAACAAATAAATTAATACCAGAATGACTTACAAATTCATTAAGACACGAGGAGAAACAAATAAATTAATACCAGAAGGAGCTTGTATAATATTGATTCCACATCTTCTCCAACATAACCTGCCTGAAAAGTAGAGCGTGTAAATTAAAATTCTACTAAGCCAACTGAAAAAAAATGCTGCTTGGTAATTAGAAGTGGAACTATTTTGAAGCAATAAATACGTTGAGATGATTGAGGCTCAAAATTCCTGATATAGAGACAAGGAAAAAAATGTAGACTCACCAGTTACTAATCAGTATAGCATACATATTTTTATCAAAAACCAGGCTTTCATTGAAAGTTGATTATTATTATTATTATTATTATTGTGTGTGTGTGTGTGTGTGTGTGTGTGTGTGTGTGTGATGTCATTGGGGAAGATGTGAAAATTGTACTCAAATAATTTCTTTAATTAGTATTATAGGTGGGACTAATTGTGAAAGTATCATTAACTTTTGAATATGTTTTTTTTTTTTTGGGGGGGGGGGGGGGGGGGGGATCGGAAACATATCATTTCGTTGATACAATGAAATTACAAGAAATAATCACTTCCTATCGATAAGTTACAAAAAGCAATTACATTGAGCTACGAGAGAGAATAAACCATAATTACAAAATGGGGATCAATTTACACCAAGACATAGAAAGATGCACAATTGTCAAGAGTAAAGCTTTGAAGAATTGTTCCTTGTTAAAGATACGAAAATTCTTCTTGGTCCAAATGGACCACAAAAGAGCCCGTATGCTAAGCTAAACGGTGTTTTTTCTCCTTTTTGGAGGGGTGGCTAGCAAGCATGGTGGAGAGGAGGTCCCAAATGTCTTATGGAATGGCAATGTGCCACCCAAACACTTCCAGTAAGTATCCCCAAAGATCTCTGGCCAGAGGACAAGTACAGAATAAGTGATGTGGGATTTAACATTTTTTTACACAAAATACAGAGCAGGTTAGAGAGATATTTAGCTAGGGGGATCTTTTTTTTTTGGGTAGAATCCTTTCCAACTAGAGTCATGTAATTCCTGTTTTCATAATGAGAACGCAATTTGTGAGCTACCTTTATGATAATTATTGTCAGTGTTGGACTTTCTACTCTTTTATGAACATTTGTGCGTAAATATTAAATGTCAAATATTTGGTCCTTATTGTCTTAATTCTTCTCCTACATAAGAAAGCTAAATTGCACATATTAACATACAATATATTTTTAACCTCTTGAGATTAAAACGGTATCATAGCAGGTATACCCTACCAGTCCTTATAAATCCTAAAAAGCCCTAGCTGTCGTTGCCATCAACTGCTACCATCCTCCGTATCATCACCAAAACTCATGGTTACCTTGGGCTGAATATTGGACAAAACCACTTTCATGCCTCCATTAATCTCATGCCCTTTCAGGCAGTCTATGGATGTCCACCCTCTGCTATTTAATGAGGATCGAAAGACAACTAATTTTTTTCTGAAAAGTAAACTTTTGTTGAGAAAAAATGAAAGAATACAAGAGTATCCAAAAAAAAAAAAAAACTAAGCCCACAAAAGGGAGTCCAATTAAAGAAAATGACACCAATTAAGAAGAATAAGACCTAAGGAACAATATCAAAAAGACTTTGTCACGGACGCCCAAAGAGAAACATAGAACCTAACAAGGGACAAAAGTCATAAGGACCACTCACATTCCCTTTAAAGCTAATGGGCAATTGGAACAACAACTTGTGCAGAGAGATATGATGATTTCCACTCTTCAACACCATCTGGTAATTACTCATAATCGAATGAAGAAGTTTGCAAATCAAATGAAGAGGGTGCTGGAATTTATGAAGTTTGCAAATCAAATGAAGAGGGTGCTGGAATTTATGGTCTAAGACAAAAAATTTCTAGAAATTCATCCATCTTTGACTAAAAGGAGGTGTGAGAAGTTATTTCCAATGTACTATGGGTTATATAAGATGAAGGAGGACAAAGGCCAAGTGGCTTAACGCTTGGAACTTTCAGATGAAGCAGCAATTCATTTTGTGTTCATATTTCACAATTGAAGAAAACAATTGGGGAGGACATTGACGTGAAGTCCTTGCCTACTCTCACAGAGAATTATGAGTTGCTAGCATAACCGAAAGAACTCTTGGCTGGATGTTGGAATGAACATGAAGCTAATTGGGAATGGTTGCTGCAAGGGGGACATCTAGAATATGAAGTGACTTGGGAGTCGGTTGAGATGTTGTGCAACCAATTTCCTCAATTCCACCTTGAATACAATTGTCTTCAGAACTTTAGGGTAATGTTAGGCCACCAATCAAGATTATGTATCAGAGAAGTGGTATACAGGAGAATTCTCAACAGAAGTTGGTAAGTAGGGTGCATTTGTATGGAGTTGGAGAGGGAGTGCAGTATTTGGGAAGGGGTTGGTTGGAAGAATGTTCTATCATCGTTATGTTGGGACTGTGTGTCTGGGAGGGAGGGTTGTCTTTACTTGGGCTGCTACGGTATGAAAGACAACAAGAGTTTTAGAAATAGTTATAAATCTTTTTGTAATGTCTGGGAAATTGTACAGTATACATCCTCTACTTCACAGGTGATTTTGTAATTTTTCCATTTTCGTGATCAACTTAACTAGGATGGGGGGTGTTTCTTATATCCCCTTTTCTTGTATGCTTTCCTGTTTTTCTTGATGAATTGTTCTGTTTAAAATATACATACATATAAAAATAAAATTTAGAAAAGAAAGAAAAAACATTAACAAGGAAAGAGAAAATAACCATCCTGAAAATAAACTTACCTGCGTTAACGCAGTGGCATCAGCAATGGTGAAGGGTACGTTCACAACACGAGCAAGGGTTTTTGCAAGTAATGTCTTCCCTATCCTTAGAGATTTCATAAATGATTATTGAAAAACCTCATACAAAATCAAGGCTATTGGGCACCAAAAGGAAAAGCAGAAAAAAATCGATCGTACCTGAGCCTGTAGGACCCATTAGCAACACATTACTCTTTTCCAGTTCCACAATTTCATTATCATCATTCTCCAATTCAATCCCGAGCGATCCTTGCCCTGGACTAAATACAAATGTAGACACCAAGTCAAGGAAATGTACAATCACTAACATCGCAGAAATATCATTCCCTTGGATTAATACTACTTTTTTTAAAAAAAAGAAATATAGACTATCGCTGTGAACTCCTTAAACATCAGTAAGCATATATAAATGACCTTTAGAAAATGATTGCAAAATGAAAACTAGAGAACTCTCACAAACTAACGTTTTCTGCAATGAGGCATGATATATCCTCTTATGGTGGTTGTATACTGCCACAGAAAGCGCCTGAAATGTTAACATGATATCAATCAAAATGGCAGATCCATGGTAAAATTTATTTGTTGAAAAATTCTAAATAACAGTAAACTTCCTCATGAATTATGCCCCGTCCTTGCATCCCGAGTACAGAATAGGTGGAATAAGCTGGGACTAGCAGGGAGGTCATAATTCTTTGTTAATCAAAACGAAGGACTTTATTTTTGGGGTAGATTTTTGTAGTGAAAAGAGACGCAAGAGATAAGGATCCTTTCAACAAAAAGAAGGAAAATTACCAGAAAATAAACCATCTAACCAAACTTACAGAACCTAAATGTTACAGTCTTAGACCAATAGAATAAGAAAAATAAGTGACGCCGAAGAGTTGTTTGAAAAAAAAATACTTTTTTCCTTTAATAGTAAAATTCCGTGAACATATTTGGTCAAGCCAGGAGAAAAGAACATCTGGCCAAAATTCAGTTGATTTTAAGAGTTAGTAACTCAAATTTTGCTCTCTTATTCACCAAATAGTACAAGGGATTTTCTTTTCTCTTTTTTTCTTTTCCTTTCAAAAATCAGTAGCTTATAAATAGTGCTTTCAAATGCATAATAACTAAGAACTTTATAACCCACCAAACACAATTCTTAAGTATTAAAGAGAAAAGAAGAGAAGTTGATTATCCAATAAGCCATGCAATTAAATTCATAAATCTGAAAGTTCTATTTAAATAAGTGATTGTTCTATCAAAGCCAAATAGCTCAACAAAGAGCTCAAACTACACAAAATCCAAATGGTCTTTTAATAACTTCCAAAATTGAAAAATCACATCCTTGCCTTTGGAAAGAGGAAGCCACAACATCAGAAGGAAAGAGAACTAGAGAATAAGACTCTTAAGTTATACCAGCAAGTATAGAGATGATGGTAATGGGTGATTTTCCAAATCCTGAACGAGCAGCAAGTGGCATGCCCAGAATTCCCTTATCACAATTTTTTAGGTTCAAAAGCCTCATCCCGTCAATCTTTCTATAACCCAGTGTTTGAGAAAAACAAAAGGCAATTATCTAAGAAGTTTTTTTTTTTTTTTTTTTCCCAAGGCTGTAGGAACTCTCATTCAGTCCCTCAGTGTTGGGTGGGATACCTACCCATTTCGAATCATTGTTTATGGTCCCCTTTACAATTCAAAGTAAGCTGGAGAAGATCATGAGGAATTTCTTTAGGAGGGTGTGGAGATACCCCGTGCTTCTCACTTGGTCAGATAGGAAATTGATTTGAAGCTGAAAAGAGTAAGGCAGTTTGGGTATAGCTAATTTGAGAATTCATGATGAGGCCATCCTACCTAAGTGGTTGCAACATTTTCCCTAGAGCCTGAGACTTTATGCTATCATATCATTGCAAGCAAATATGGAGCTCTTCCGTCCTAATAGATCTCATTTTGTGGGGCTAAAAACACAAACATGAATCCTTGGAAGGTCATCTCATCTCTTCTAGTTTTAATTCTTTTTCTAAATGTGACATTTTCAATTGGGGTCGACTTGGGTGCTCATTTTTGGGAGGATTTTTGGTTATGTGAGTCATTTTTCTGTCTCCTATTCCCTATCATCCTTCGAATCTGATTCTGTTGCATGTCTTCTACCTTCATCAAGGGACTCCTTTTCCTTGATTTTGTTGTTCTCCATACTTCCAAGGAAATTTTCAATGTTCTCTTTAAGAGTATCGTTTTCACCCCAGCTCTAGGGATGATTGTTTCCGGGATACAATTGGCGTTTTCTAACCTCCTCAGCCATTCCTCTGTTAGAATAATTCTTTTTACAATCACCCTTCCCTTCATCATTGCCTATTGGAGTCCTTTTATAACTCCATGCTTTTGTACGGCTAGTAGTCCCTCATTTGCAGTTTGGTTCTATCAATTAAATTTTTAGTATCTAACCAAAACATAAAAGAAAAGCCACGAAAACCTTGTAGAATCTGCAGAAAATGCTTGTGAAAAAGATTATAAGAAGCACAGATAATTATCAAATCACCCGAATCCAACCTTCTTGGCTTTTTCTTGTCCAACGATGAACTTGTCCAGAGCCTCAGAAATTTCCTTGGGAGTTAGCAACTGCCTTCCTGAATTGGCCTCGTCCTTCGGAACACCGTTACTCTCCACCAAACCCAAGCTACCATGGCCACCGCCACAGCTACCTTTCCACCGTGGAGGCAATGCAGAATCATCAGCAGAATTGGCGCCAATATCTCCTTTCGTAGGTTGACACGGTTCATTTTCCACAATGTTATCCAAGTCCCTGGCGCCCTTAACCCTACCAATCTCAATAAAAGTACCCTGTAATGGAACCAACTTGAAGGGTCTAAAATAGAATGCAGTTTTGCAATTGGGGCAGAGATTTAGGGCATGATAGACGCCTGTCTCCCGACCCGTAATGGACAAGGGACGATTGGAGAAGATGACAGGCATTTGCTTGGAGCACCTTGGACAATTGACATCAGCCCTAATGTAATCATAGTCGGAGGCCCCTTTCCAACTGTGGCGCTTCTGAGAAAACCAAAGGATGAATCCGGCGGAGCGGGCGGCGGCGTGGGGTTCTAGAGAGGGTTTAGACGGAAGTGGAGTTAAGAAGCGGTGGTGGAACAGCGAATCAGTGGTTGTGATAGTTCTGATCGATGTGAATAGCATGAGGAATTTGGTGTTCTTAACTCTGAATCGTGGAATCATAGCGGCTTTTCGAGTAATCTGACCGGATGATTGAAGGGCTTCGAAGTTCTTGTGGAATTATGAAGAGGAGAACGAGCACGCAGGCGAAGTTGCCGTCAAGAGCTCACAACAGTGCCACCTGTTGCACTGTGTTATATTTTCTCAAGAAATTAAAATATAAAACGCTTTTTTGGATGAAGCTAGAATCTCAATTTTAAAACAAACTTTTCAAAACTTTTTTTATGGGTGAAATTCCTATTTTCTCCTTCTCTAGATCGCCTACAATCATCTATAATCATCTTCATTGTCGTTCATCTAGGTCTGAAAAGATCGAATGAAATACCTTCCAACGTGTAGGTCTCGAAAAGTTATACGAAATCAAGTTGAAATTAAGCGTTGTAAAAGTCAATTGCATTGAAAACACGTGAGTAAGAGAGATTACAATACTTGGTCGGGGGAAGTTTGATGACTACTGGGGGTGTACATGGTCCGAGTTGGGTTGGGTTGGAGGATTTTTTTTGACCCAACCCAAAAGTTCGGGTTGGTTGGATTAGCAACCCAACCCAACCCAAAAAAATTTCCAACCCAACCCTCTATTTTCGGGTTGGGTTCGGATTGGTCCAAAAAAAATTTAAAAATTTTAATTTGTATTACTAAAATGATAAAACAATTATAAAAAATATCAAACTCTCTATTGCATCCGTATTATTCCCTATAAATATATAAAGAATATGCAATTAATATCAAATTCTCTATTGCATCCATATTATCACCTATAAATATATAAAGAATATGCAATTAATATCAAACTCTCTATTGCATCCCTATTATCACTTATAAATATATAAAGAATATGCAATTAATATCAAACTCTCTATTGCATCCATATTATAACCTATAAATATATAAAGAATATGCCATGAATCAATTCTAAAGTTACCACATCTAATTAAATTATCTACATTCACAATATATAATCATTCAACAAAATGTCTAAATATTTACCCATAAATATGTAAAAAATATTCAATGAATTAATTCCAAAGTTACAACATTCAACAAAATATTTAAAAATTTTAAATTATCCCACCCTTTCTTGCCTTCTTAATTCCTACAAAAGAAAAATAGCATCTTGGAAGTTAGTACCGTTTAAGACGTTTTAAGATTGTTTGATTAAAGCATAGTGTAACTTCAAATATTTTACTTATATTGAAAAATAATTATTCTTGCATGACGTTGGTGGAACTTGAAGGTCTTAAATCATCTGAAAAATAAAATATAAATTATAATATAACAATGCCAAATATATCTTAACAAATAGACAATAAATAGATTTGGAGTTACCTATCTCAATCTTGGAACAAATCTACAAATTTTCAAGTTGTTGAGGAATATGTAACGATACTGATTTTCTACTGATCCAATTTTGTGTACATATGAGAGCTTCCACTGTTTTAGGTGTCAAAGAACTAAAAGAATCAAGAATCCTCCCACCCCGTACTAAATGTTGATTCAGAAGATACAGTCGACACTGGAACGACCAAAACATCTTGGGCAATTTTCGATAAAACTCTATACTTAAACTCATTTGCTTTCCACCATGCCAAAACATCAAAATTATCATCAAGTTCTTCACTAAGGTCAGATAAATATCGATCCACATCATTCTTTAACTCGAGTGAATGTTGTTCTTCTCTTCTTCGTTTGTATCTTGATAATACTAATATTGAACCACTCAAATTCTTTCCATCAATTGTGTCCATCTCCATACTCATGGACTTAGAAGTGAGTCTTGATTCAGATTGATGGTGATCTTGAGCATTATCATAAAACTTGTAGTAATCATACAAATGAATTAAATAATTCTTTATGTCATCCACCATCACTTTAGCCATAGCATCTTCATAAATATTCGAAAAGCAAAATGATATGTAATCCAATTTGTAACGAGGATCGAGTACCACTGCTATGAATATCAACTTATTAATTCTTTCCACTAAGCCCCAATATTTGTCATACTTAACTTTCATATTTGAACTCAGGTTACTTAAAACAGAGCTCACATTCGTACTCCACTCAATTAAAAGTTCTCGAATACCCCAAAGTTCATGAAAATAAGAATTAGAAGTCACATATAAAGAACCACTTATCTTCGCAGTGACATCATAGAAAACCTTCAAAAACTTTACAAATACTGCAACATTTTTCCAATCATCCCATGATCTCTCTCTTTGAAATAATCAACATAATCTAATTCTTCCTCCTCTAATACTTTGAAAGCTTTTTCAAATTTCAAGGCATGATCAAGCATCAAATAAGTGGAATTCCATCGAGTCGCCACATCCAAACAAACAAGTGCTTTACATTTAATTTTTTCTTGTTCAACACGATCTTTAAATTTTGTCAATCTCTTGGGGGATGATCTAACATACCTCACGGCATTGCGAACACTAGAAATTGAGTCATGCATTTCTTTAAGCCTTTCATTCACAATCAAATTAATTATGTGAGCACAACATCTCATGTGTAATATTTCTCCATCTAAGACAAGTGAATTCCAACTTCTAAGCCTTCTCATAATATATGAAATAGCTATATCATTGGAACTTGCATTATCAACTGTGATAGAGAAAACCTTATCGATTCTCCATTCCAATAAACAACTCTCAATAATCTTGCCAATAGTCTCTCCCTTGTGGTTAGCAACTTGACAAAAGTTGAGAATTCTTTTATGCAAATTCCATTCTGAATCAATAAAATGTGCAGTGATTACCATGTAATTAATGTTTTGCAATGAAGTCCATGTGTTAGTGGTAACCCTCTTAAAAATCTTTCAACTTCTTTTTTTCTTCTAGATAGAGCTGAAATATAATATATCTCTAGCAACGGGGGGGGTCAAACTTACAATACTACAAAACAATTTGAAACTCTCATTCTCTACCACATGCTGCTCTACATCTTGTTTGACTAATAATGAAGTAACAATATTACTACCACCCTTTCCATCGATTGAACATTGAAAACTTAGAGTGGTTTGTCCTTTGTCCTCCACCTTATATGTGTACTTCCTACCTACACTGATTTTTTAAGTGCTTCCATAACGTGCTAGTTCCACAAGAATTAGTATCACAAGCATACTCCTTAGAACAATAGTTGCACTTGCACCTCTTATTATTGTTCTCTAATCTTGTAAAGTGATCCCACACCGTTGATTTACTGGGTTTCTTCTTCTTAAATTCAGATTGGGTAGCCAATGGTGGTTTCGATGCATTATAATTACAAGAGCTACTTGCACACACCGTTGCACTATTGTTTTCCATCTATAAAAAGTAAAATAGAACTATTATGATTCAAACATTTTACTCAATATGAACCGATTATCATAGAATGCATCAAGGTTAAAATATACAATCAGTTTTTGCAAGGGGATATAACAAAAAGAGAAAAAGTTTACCCGTTATAGCGTTCTAGGAGACTAAAGAGAGAAAGACGGCCCGCGAGAAAGAAACAAGGCAAATAACGCGAGAGAATGCTATTGAGATCAAATTCCTTGTGGAGACTAAGTATCGAGAGAGATTTGTATTTTGTGGAGAGGGTGAGAGTAGAGAGGTAAGGAGAGGAATGGATGAATGGATTGTAGAGAGGTAGGGAGAGAAATGGATGAATGGATTGCCGTAGAGAGAGGAATGGATTGAAATGAATTGTAGAGGAATGGATTGAAATGAATTGCAGTGGATTGAAATGAAATGGTAGAGGAGAGGATTGAAATGAATTGCAAAGGAGAGGAGATGATTGGAGAGAAATGGATGGCAGAATAAAATGAATTGAAAAGAAATGGGTTGCGGAGTAAAATTGCAGATAGGAATGGATGGAATTTGTGTAAAAATTTAAAATATCACCATTCTCGTTGAGGGAGAGTGCTACTGCCAAGAGCAGCACATAGCAGAGAGGGAAAGAGAAATTTCTTTTGGCATAGCAGAGAGGGAAAGAGAAATTTCTTTCAGAAGTAATTATTGGGTTGTGAAATGTCGGGTTTGGGTTTGGGCTTTGGTTAGAGACTAGACAAACTTTAGATTGGGTTTTGACTTTGGGCCTTTGGGCTTTAATTTCTTTTTTTTTTTAATATTTTCGGGTTGGGCCGGGTTGACCCAATCATTTTCTTTTGGTATCCAAACCCAACCGAAATTAGACCGGGTTAAAAAAAATGGACCCAACCCAAACCCGAAATCCAACACAACACAACCCAACTCTTATATTTCGGGTTGGGTCGGGTTGGGTTTTCGGGTTTTCGGGTTGGGTGTACACCCCTAATGACTACTTGGTCCCCCTATAGTACATTGTGAGACGATCTATGTATGATAGAGAGAAAATACAATAGTAAAGCAATACAACATGAAAGCAAATAAAGGGTTTAGCATGACATGGGCGTATGACCATGGGCACTACGCCCTAGACAAACATGATCGTGACATCCTCCCACTCCTAATTGGTTGGCGTCCTACCAATCGGCTATCTTCAAACTCAACAATGTGGATAGCAACAGAGACTAGGTCTTCAGAGCGTTCCCAACTCATTTCCTCTATAAGGAGGTTCTTCCATTTGATGAGGAATTCTCGAATCCTCCATATAGGTTTTCTAACTTTCTTAACTCTGTCCGCTAGGATTGCTCAACCTCCTTGGTGTCCTTCTGCTTTGGGTCAATTCTAGATCTGATGATGAAGTTTCGATTGTCGTCATCTAGATTGGGGTGGTAAGGTTTTAGGTTGCTCACATGAATTACTGGGTGGATTTTCATGCATGTGGGCAATGCCAACCTGTAAGATATAGACCCGATCTTCTTGAGAACTTCGATCGATTTTTCGTACTTTCTGACAAGTCTTTGGTTCTTTCGATTGCGGAATCTGATTTGTTCTCACCTCAATTTTTAAGACTTGATCTCCTACTCGAAATTGGAGGGGGGGGGGGGGGGGGGGGGCGCTTCCTGTCTGCCCACTTCATGTGTTTGGAAGCTTTCTCCAAGTATGCTCGAGCTATATCTGTTGTCTACTTCCATTCCGTTGTGAAATTTTCAGCTTGAGATTTCTTCCCTACATATGGGTGGTCAATAATATGGGGCAGGGATTGTTGTCGTCCACTTACAATTTCAAAGAGGCTCTTCCCTGTAACGACTGATTTTCGAAAATGCCAAATCACGGGTCGCCACGCGTACTCAAGAGTAAAAAAAACTTTTCAATACTTCTTGTAGTTTGAACAGGGGACTAAAAGTTAAAAGTTGACTCATATACATTTTAAAAAAAAAAATACTACAAAACACATAACGAAAAAAAATCCGCGGGGTCTCATAAAAAGAAACGGTTACAAAATATCGCAGGTTTTTCCAAAAACGTCAAAATCATAACCAAAACAACATGGGAGAAGAGGACTCAATCTAAGGGCCCCCTTCTGCAGCTGCACGACTCCACACGTCCCCGCCACCGACCCAGATCTACTTTTCTCCGAAAAAAATAGCAAACAACACAGAATGAGTATATAAACAATACCCAGTAAGCAACTTGCTCGTAAGCTCTTGTCGAACTTAGCCCTATTCACGGGATCCTAAGTTTTGAGCTCGAATAGTCAATAGTCAGAGACCTAGTGGTGCCTGGCGATATCTAACTGTTCCTAAGATCAGTAACTACCTGCCACTGTGTCTCGCTAGGCCGGGTCAGTCACTACCTGTCTTACGCCCTTGTCGGCTCAGATCAGTAAAACTACCTGTCTTAGGAACAGTAACTACCTGTCACTATGCCGCTCGGCTGGATCAGTAAAAGGCCATGGCTCGTCCCACTAAGCACCTCTGACGTGTTATCACAGTAATATACTATGATTACCCTCAACCCCTTGTGGGTGACTACGAAAACGGTACACTGTCATTATGTGCTTCATAACTTATAATAACTAGCACCTAATAAATGATCCAACTCCCAGAGGGTAACAATGGGCTACCCAAGCCCCACGCCCAATGCCTAACAAAGAACCACGGCAACAACACGTCGCCATGCTAAGTCACATAATAACCATAATAACCATCTAGCTCAACATAAAAACATACCATTTCATATGCCTATATGAAATTTCACATTCATGCCAACGAAACTATATAACCATAACGACAACCAAAGTACAACCACACACATTATCGAAGTACCACCTCCATGAACTAACTTTATCCATTCCTAAATACGTTACTAAATTGTTTGGCCACAAATTCAAACCGACTCCTACAATCAATTACTAAAAAAACTTGCTCTAGATGGTTACTTACCTGATCGTAGACTTCCCAAAACTTTATCGAGTCTTCAGGTGTCCCCTTGACTAAGCTTGGAATTTTCCTATAATAAGGCATTTATGGAATGTGTGAGTCAAGTACCTAAATCTAAATAAAAACGAATCAGATGGTGTGAAATGGGAAAACAAATTGGGTTTCGATTCTTTACAGGTGGGTCGGGTCGGGTCGGCTCAGGTCGTGCCCCCTCAGTTTTTGGCCTCTTCTTCCCACCTTCTTCTTGATCTTTCTTTCCTCTCAACACCCCATGTCTTCTTCTTCACAAGGACTCACCAACTTCCCTTGACAATACACTAGGTACACCGATCCCGTGAAATGTATTAGGGTTTTGGAAATCAACAACAAAAATCACACCACTAGGACTTACCGTCGGCGTTCTCCCTTCCTCAACCGTTCGACCCACCGTTGCTAACGAGCGCTTCAAGCTCCGTCGTTCGTCTCCACCGCTCCACCCTCTCATTTGTTGTAACGACCCTAAATTTCCACATACTCAGAGTCGCTACTAACGTCTCATGCTCATCTATAATGCGGAAATATAAATCTTACATGAACATAATTGATAACGTAAACTTCAAAAAAAACGTTTAAAACAACTTCTTCTCCGGAAAACACAGCCATGGTCTTACGTGTTTAAATATGAAATAGTGAAATTGAGAGAAAACAAAAACAAATACAAAATAATTTAAAACAATAAAATGCAAAACAACCTATTCTAACTTAAGACTAGAAATTTAAATATGAGTCTACCCTATGCACGTGCCACAGTCTTTGTTCGCGATGCCGCCGTCCTCCGTACAAGTGCGGCTTGCCTTTACCTGAAAAATGATGTGGCACACGGCCTGAGTATTTCAAAGAATACTAAGTAAGTGACCCCACTATAGGGGGCCATGCAAATGCAAACACATGCAATCATGATTTAGGGACCTATCTCTAATCATCTTAGGGGTGGCCTCCAGTCCCGGACAAATTGGATGTGTAGTACTTCCCTACACACGACTCACACGTGCGAGTGTGAATCCCCAGGGCGCTCGCACACCCCCTGGACCCTCTGGTCAAGCTAATCTGTAGCGACGTCCGGAGGTCAGCGGAACCCCATAGTGTCATGCACCTCATGAACACCCTCATCTGTGTGCTTTCGCACCTATGCGCATTCGCGCTCATCATACGGTGCGCGTCCGCACTCATCATCTCTAGGGAAAGTAGCCCTCCTATGCTTATGAACATACAATATGCATGAGGTCCCCCTCTAAATTCATCATAATGTCTCTTCTTACACAACCCTCTAGTCTCATCTCTTTGTTACTCTAGGTAACACATACTCGTGGATATTTATATTAATATCATTTTCACGCTCTTAGGGTTGTGTCCTATGTCGATCTAACGACATGATGCAATATGGCACTCATCATCATATAACATGCTCAATATGGAAAACATCATCATATTAAGGTAAACGTCACGCAATCATCATACTCTTTATATTGCCACAAAGTGCATCAAACATATCAAGTACGACATTCATCAAAATATATATATACTGAGCACATCATCAGGTATCATAACCCACACATCATCATAAGTCATACATCATCATAACTCATATACCGCATCGTACGACATAGTTCATACAACATCGTAACTCATACAATTTTTAGCCTATCTTATAGTAAGGCCACTTACCTGGTTGGCCTTAGCCGAAGTATTCCCTAATTTAATTAACGTAAGCTCCCGTTCCTCGAGAGCTGCTCCAAAGGTTGCTAGAGTTCGCTTCATATCGAACCGTTCATCACCTTTCGTTAGCATTTCACATTTTAATTAATAATCCAACTAACAATGTGAAATACAGCTCTAAAACGATCTCGGTAAAAATCGAATTCCACGTTTTCATTGTTTCTAAATTTTGGTTGGGTAGTAAAACTTAAATTGAAAATATGTCAATATTATTTCATGGTGCTTCAATCATTCAATCCAACCATGGTTTGTTATAATATTATACTCTCTTGGGTATAAATAATAATAATTTTTCACATCTTCCATTTTCCTCCTCTTGGTTGTACCACTTTTGTTTCTCCTCTCTCTGTCTTCTTTTTCTTTCATACGAATTACTATGCAATTATAAAATAATATTCAATCAATTCTGTTTTCTTGTCCTCTATGACTATCCATGAAAAGAAGCCCTTTCAAATCTTTTTTTTTTTTATTTTTATTTTCTTCTCTTTCCTAAAGAAACTACTCTCATTCACCGAAGCCATTTCGTATTATATTTTCTTCTCATTCCTTTTTCAATCTATTATGTTTTCTTCTTTTTCCTAAAAACTACTATTAACGGAAGCTATTTTCAATCTATTCTGTTTTCTCCCCCTCCCAAATGACTATCCAATTACATAAGTAATTTTCAATCCATTTTAATTTTCCTCAGTAAAAATGTCTATTCATCCCTAAATTATGATTTTCTTCTCTTTTGTAATTCACAAATCCATTTTCAATCAATTTTGATTTTCAATCCCATATCCAAAAAATCTAAATAATTGAAAAGAGGATCTAAGATAACTTTTGGCAAAACATAAAAGAAAAGGAGATCTAACTTACGGATTACTTTTCATCTCTTTCCATTCCTATTAAATCTACTTGAAGCGAACGCCATCTTCAATTCTTTTCTCCCAAAATTAGTGATCTTTCTAATTCTTCCCTTCTCAAAATCTGTCATTTTTTTTATTTCTGTTCTTTTTTTAGTGATAATTTACTTTTTTTTTCTTTGGGTCTTGACATTTGTCTTCTTCTTTCTTCTTTTTTTTTTTCTTTTCTTTTTCTTTCTTCTTTTCTTTCCGCCACTTTTTTTTTTTCTCGGGTCGTTACATTTGCCTTCTTCTTTTTTTTTTTTCTTCTTCTTCGGTCGTTACATTTGTCTTCTTCTTTCTTCTTTTTTTCCTTTTCTTTCTTCTTTTCTTGTTTTTTTTTTAACCCTAAAAGAGTAGTACAGTTGGCATTTCTCTCTCCTCACTTATTGCCAGCTGTACTGCTCTTACATTTCCAATAGAAAATAGTTTGGTATGTTTTTGAGTTAGTAGTTGTACCCAATTCTTCTATCAAAGTGACATAAGTACTCTTCGAGAAAGCAGTTGAATCGTTCTGTTTGATTTTCAGTCTGAGGGTGATAACTCAAGAAGATATTTAAGGTCGTCCCCACGAACGTGAATAACTACGTCCAAAATATTCCAATGAATCTATCGTCTCTATTACTAACAATGCTCATTGGAATGCTCCACAAATTCACAATATGTTTACAGTATAGTTTGGTTGTTTACTCGGTCGAGCATATTTTGGGTGTGGGAAAGAACGTGGCATATTTTTTAGAATCGGTCTATGATAACCAAGATGGCTTCATGTTCGCCTACTTTCGAGAGGTGTGTTATGAAGTCTAATGACACACTTTCCTAGGGTCTTGTCGACACTACAGAAGTTTAAGGAGTTCTGAGACCTTGGCCTTCTCGATTTTATCCTATTAGCAAATGAGGCACTGTTGAACACAACTCTCTTTGGGAAACCCCCGCACTCTTTATTAAGACCAATCGAGAAGAGAATACAAGACATTTTTTTTAACACTACTCTTTGTATTGCTTGGGATGAAAACCTAGGTAGGGTGGAGGTATTTATTGATGGTGTTAATATAACACATGCGGAAGCAATTTGGATCTTAGGCACTTTTAGAACATCAATTATAGTAAATAACTAGCATGTTCATAAGTATTAAAACTGTAACGACCCGAAATTTTCTACTTAATTTAAGGTCGCTACTGTATACCTACCATAAACATTGAATGCGGAAGACTTCATTTAAATTCCATAAAATATAACCTTTAACTTAAAAACACAGCCATGGACTTACGTGTTTCGAAAACATCTTTAAAATACACAACAAAAGACCCGAAATAAAATAAATAAGCGTTTAAGTTTAAAACATCATATTCTATCCTAAGTCTAAGAAAATAAATACCACTATCCTATGCATGTGCCATGATCTCGAGTTGCGATGCCGTCGTCAGCCGTACAGGAATGCCTTGCCTTAACCTGAAAAATGTAGTAGCACATGGCCTGAGTATTTAAAGAAATACTCAGTAAGTGACCCACTATTGGGGTTAAATGCAACAATCACATGCAATGAAATGATGGGATCTATCTTTCATTTCGTTTCGTTTCATTTCGTTTCGTTTCGTCTCGTTTTCCCTACGGTGTAATCCTAACAGGTAATCGTGGACGTGTACCATATACTCTACACGCAGCCCATACGTGCGAGTATGGGCTCACCAGCTAGTTCGCACACCGCTGGGCCACTGTTCCTAGCCGGTGGGCATGCTCTGGGGGCCCACCGGGACCCGTTAAAACTAGAACCGTCACGGCAGCGCTATGCAAAGCATAACGATCGTTGTCCTGCTATTGGATGTACGCGTCCGTACCCTCGTGATGGGATAGGGGTATCCCACCAAATGCATGAGCACACAATATGCATGAGGTCCCACTAGTCCTACAGTTATCATTAATGAACATAACCCCCTGTCACGTTTTCATGCTTACATGTCATTCTCATTCTCATTTCTTTACATATCATACATATTCCTAACAGGGTTATGTTTCATGCAATTTACCGTATTTCATGTCATACAATTCATGCAGTTACATTCAAATATTCATACAAACAAGCCATAATCGTTCAAGGACCACACATCGTTACATGCATTACACATCACATCAGACTAAAAGCATACATTCACGTTCACATAACTACGTACTTAAGCACCATAATCTAGCATACAATGCATCATATCATAAACAAGTCATAACGTAAACACTTCATAGTCATATCGTTCTCTAACTTACCATAGCATTAATATTCTTATACCTATCACAGACATATCATTACGTGACGTACCTTAGTCATATCGTCATAAGAACGTACCCTAATGCTATCGTTCTATCAATCTATCACAAACCTAACCCTTTCTACCAATAACCTAACCGTATTCTTTCACCATTCTCTCCTATCCATAGCACTTCGGTGTGTAACCTAACTCTAACGTTTCATGAACGTATCTTACTCCTATCGTTACATTTCGTTTTGTGCATCCTTCTCGTATCCTATCTCAAACATCTCCTAGAGCACATCGTACGATAGTTATTATCATACAATCCACATATTATATAACATAACATAACATATAGGAAGCATATCGATCCACAGACAATTCACACATATCAATATATATGACACGTGCAGAACCACAGGGCACGTGTCAACATAAAAAAAATAACCATGCCGATAGTAAGGTCACTTACCTGGATAGCTTAAGTCGTTGTCACAAATATATATTTAATGAAAGTTCAATTCCGTCCTTTGAAATCCGAGTCAACCTATATGAGCTCGTGACATCAGTTTCAATTTGAACTCTATAAAATTATTTCCCTAATTTACATTGCCCAATAGTAAAATTTTGATCTTTTCTGTTAGACAAAATTTAAAGAATCTCACTGCCCTCTAATAAAAATGGTGATGTTTTATGTTACACAAAATTAGAAGGAGCTCACTACTTTCGTTTTATTGTTAAATACTGTTTAACAAAACTTTCCTTAATCTCCCTCCCTCTCTCTCTAATCTTTTTCATTCTGTAAATAGATTTTAAAATTGGAAGGAGCTCACTACCGTCTGATATTTACTCAATCTCCCTCTCTCTCTAATCCTTTTCATTCTGTAAATACGTTTTTCAATTGCTTAAACAGATATTACTGGTCAATTTTAAGTACAGACTATGATCTTTTAGTTTATAGATTTGCCACCTAAAATTTTATTGAATCTAAGTTATAACCTTATCGTATAATTAAAATGCTAACAAAAATCTAATAATTGTATATGGGATCTGATTATTACATACTGTTAAGATAGGAAACAAGATTTGATCCTAAATTAATTTCTTATCACCATAACTATAAAGGAAAAGGAAATCTGAGATAGGATTTTACAGTAATAACTGACAAAAATCTCTAAATCTGCAATCTACTGAAAGCCATTGTACTTGTTCTCAGATCTGACCATGGTTATTTTTCTGTTTCTTTCTTTTTCTTTTGGCAGGTGGGATGGGTGGATGAGAGATAATTGTGGGGGAGGGACGAAGGGTTAGTGGAGAGAGGTGGGGAATGATTTTTTTTTTTTTTTTTAATTCTAATTTTAATTAATTAATTAATTAATTATTATTATTATTTTAACTATTTTTTATAAAGTTTTTTTTTTATTTGTTTATTTCTTTATTTACTTTTCGGCTATTACATTATATCCCTCTAAAAGAAACTTTCGTCCTCGAAAGTGTTTTAATCTTGGAATAACTCGGGTCCTTATTCTAAGAGTTCTTTGTTAAGTCTTCAAGTACCACTAAGCAAAAATTCTTAACAAGTATACCTTAATTCGTATGAGTCATAACATTTATTTGCATGCATAAAACTTCCATAAGCCTATCACTTTGTATTCATAAAATCTTTGAATCCTTATAAGGTGTCTTGTTAGATAGTTAGGTATTTTAAATCTTAATTCATACTCCAAAATGGTTTTTTGGTCATTTACCTCCAAATCTTGGTTTAATTCTTCCGCATATTCCAATGGTCTTGTAACTTTGTGTAATCCCTTTACACCCTGATATAAGGCTCCTCATCAAATTTCATGTCATTTAGAGGTCACTTTGGTCATTAGTCATTTTACACCTACACTTGGTTTAGCCCGTTATCATAACCTAATGGTCACCAAATTTCGTACCTAGCCTTATCATGTCATATTGGGTCTTCTTCTAAAATTTCATGGACAACATAATTCATCTAAGGTTTGTGGCTCTGACAATTCATTGAAATAAATGTTCATGTATACAATAAGGTTGGAAAACTTACATAGTTCCTCACTTTTTTTTTTTTACTATGATTCCATCTACTAGATCAATAGTTTTACTAGTTTCTGCTTTACATTGTTCTCCAAATCCAATTTTCTACACTTAGCTAAAGGTTCACTAATTGACCTGTTTGTCCATGAGTTCTCAAAATCTCATTTTTAAATATCCAAAATGACATTTTCTTTTGATCCAATTTTTTTTTCTCTCTCCCTATCATTAAAGAAAGAAAAATTCCGGGTTAGAAACATTCTCGAGAATTTCTCTTAAGATTTGAACCCATAGCTGATGGTAGAACTAGGATAGATATTTTCTGTTTCCTACTCACACGCGCTCATATCTTTGCTTCTCGATCTATCTCTAATTTTAATCTTCCTCACCAATAAGATATTACGGTGCTAGTGTAGACCGAAATTTCGTTACAGTCCAATACTGACCGGTAATAGATACCGGGGCTTTGCAATATTTGACTGATCACAATTCTGTATAGTCCATTTACTATAGGAGTTCCCTAGGAATTCATTAGAGGAATGTTTCCAATTAAAATTTCTTACTGATCTTGCTGAGACAACCTCTCCTGTTCCAACCATGAGTGTTATCTCGCCGTTCGCAAGCATTCTCCAGGAGCTAGTTTCCTGGTAAAAAGAACAAATATGATTAGTCGCCCCTGAATCTAGTATCCAAGTTGAGTTGTCATACTCTACTAAACATATTTCTACAACGAGTAAATCATATTTACCTTGTTGTGTCTTTTTGGCTTTCTTCTCTGCAAGGTATTTTGGGCAGTTTCTTTTCCAGTGCCCGTTTTCGTTGCAATGGAAACATTTTCCTTTATCTGCTTTTTGAACCTTGTGTTTGCGGTCAGTAGGAATCTTATTTTTCCCTTTACCCTTCTTCTTCATCAAAACACTATTAGAAGTTGAAGGTCCAGACTTATTTTTGGAGGACGATCCTCGTAGTAATTTCTTGGAGATAGCAACATTTGCTTCTCCTGTTTGTCCCTTGTTCGTTAAGAGGGACTGATAAGTTTGTGTCTTATTGAGAAGAGTAGTCAAGTTATATTCTATTTTGTTCATTACCACATTGGTGCGGAACTGGAAGAAGCTCTTTGGAAGAGACATCATGATAAAACTGACTTGACTCTTCTCATCAATGACAGCTTCATTTTCTTCTGCCACATTGAAATGGACCATCATGTCCCGGACATGTTCTCTAACTGAGGTCCCTTCTTTCATACGGTAGTTGTAAATTTATTTTATGGCTTCATGTCTAAGGGAGAAGAACGGTTGTCCAAACATCCCTTTTAGAGATTCCATAATCTCTTTAGCAGTACCCATAACATCGTGTTTCTTAGTCAAAACATCATATATGCTGGCTAGAATGTACACTCGGGCTTTGTCATTTGCCTTTATCCCTCTGTCATATGCATCCCGAACTGTTCGGTTTGCATTTGAGCTGGGGTTTGGAGGACACTCCTCAATTAAAACAAACTTTAAATCATCAATGATCAGTATTGTGTTTAGGTTTGATTTCCAAGTTGTGTAATTGTCGCCATTTAATTTCTCAGAAGCGAGTAATTGTACTATTGAATTTGTCATGCTGTGATATAAAGAAAATTCTATTAGTGATTTGACTTAATCCTGTTTAATCCAATCAGTTTTAGCAAATGTAATAATGTGCCCAAATCATTATTAATTTGCAACGATACTTTAGTGAGTCAGAGCAACTGCTACCGAGGGGCAGTCAATCACTCATTCACTAAACCAAGACATTCTTGACTTAAACACTAATCCCATAATAACTCTTGTTCCTATAGTGTTCTTAGTTATCACTGTTTTGGTCAAGAATATACCAACTCTTAGTATTTCTTCGTAAGTGTGACCCGTCATTTTCAGACCTCATAGATCGGTCCCAACAATGCTATCGAATGAAAAAAGCCAAAGTTGGGAACGGACCTAAGAAATCCTATCCATTTCTGGAGTTTGCGTTGTTTCGACTCCCATGTTATGACCCTCCAAATGGGTAGTTGCTCTAGGGCAACATGCAGGTGGAACATGGGAATCTCACGGTGCAACCTAGTGGTGGAGACCATATGACGTATTTGATATACTTCCTTCTCCCACTTACTATAAATACTTTCTCTATTCACCTTGTTATTGACTCATGCAAATACCTTCCGAATAGAGGACGCTCCCAGGGCGACACGAGACCGAGCATGAATCTCACTGTGTGAATTTTACAAAGAGCGTAAAAAGAAAACGATGTATCTTATACACCTTTTTCCTCCCACTAAGTATTTTAGATGGTTGGGTATACTCATTACTTAAGTATATTCCGGCTAATTAAATATAACTTAAGTCTAGGTGATTTTTCTAAATTTTACATCACTCAAGCATGCTCATAAAACTGGACTAACTAAGCTCAAGTACTGGTCCGATCTCCAGGTAGTAGGTGTTCCGTAAACCGTCAACTTAAGTACCTCCAGCCTTAGACAAGATCGTGCCAGGTGAGCTTTCTCGTAACCGCAATTTTGTAAGACATCGACCTATTTTAACTATTAAAATTGATCGTGCTCGGTTCTCAACCCTAAGTGAGCATGCACTTATCTTTATTATAGATTTTAACGTCTATCTCATTTTATGACGTTGAAAATAACCTATAACATGCATTTAACATGCTTTATATAACAATTATATAATCATCCATTCCATGCAATAATATAACAATTTATATCTATCACTCATGGAACCCTAAACATGCATACTATACATTATAACACTTCTAACATACTTGGAATGCATGAAACATGCTTAGCCTATGGTGGGATTTTAAATCTATATGATAACTTTATGCATATAAATTTTCTATTTAATTAAAACATACATTCATAAAGCATAATTAATTAAACACACTAAAGTGGGTTGGTTTTGGCATTTTAAAGCAAGCAATTAACTAAATTATTACATTAATAATTAAAAATAACTTGAGCTGCTCCCGAGGATCACGAACTGGACAAACTAACCCTTAAAAACGTTGAATCGGACCCCAACGGCAGAAAAAACACCCGAACCGCCTCTTCCATCTTCTTCGGTTCAGCTTGCTATCTCTTCCATTTTTGATCAATTACAACCTAAAATGGACTCTAATGACTCCATAAAAATTACAGACCTTTCTTCATTCATTAAAGCTCATACACATTAGGCTTATTACAATAATTGTATAAAATGAAAGCATAAAAAAAATGCCAAAACCAAAACCATCCACTTTAGCAACCACAAATTTCATTCATGAAATGGTACCCACCATGATCAAATTAATGTAAATAAAGTGCCTAATACTTGCTTTGATACCAATTTCGACACATAATTGATTAAGATATTTAAATCTTATTTAAATATCTCAGATTCTCTTTTTTTGTTTAATTCGTAAATGAAACAAAAATGCGGTTAAATATATCGTATATATGTTGCGCATATTCCCTAATTTGAATTCGAACACTTTGAACTCACTCGTCACGCTGTTATATGGTTTAGTCCGATATGAGCTAGCAGAGGAACCTAATGGAATGGTAGTGCACCTCCATATGCTTCGTTCTAGCATGAAACACAAGATTTTCTACTAAGCAAATCGTAGATTGGTTGTCGCAATGAAGTGATATTGGATAGTCAATTTTATTGTGCCAATCTTCCATCAAGCGTTTCAGCCATGTAGATTCCCTCCAGCCACTGCTTTGTACTCTGCTCCTTTAGTTGACAATAATATTGTTGGTTGTATTTTGCTACACCAAAAAATTAGTCTCGAACCGAGCTTTAACACATACCTAGTGCTTCATCTTCGGGTATCGTGGTATCCTTTGACATATCTCAAGGTCCATCGAGCCGCATCCAAATGAGGCTTCTTTGCACTTTACATGTATTGACTAATGACTCCAACTCCATTTTTAAACTCATTTGGTTGGTTAATGTAGATAGTCCAACTCTCCATGTAAGAAAACATTCTTCATATCATCTATCATAATTCCTTCTTTATTTGCCACAAGTACTAGAGGAACTTGTACAATAGTGATTTTTGCCACTAGACTAAATGCTTCATCATCGCCTAGCCATATTGTTGAGAGAACCTTGGATCTATATAGTCCAATCTTTGTATCTCACGATTGATCCATTGGGGGTACACTTCATTTCGTAGATCCACTTGCAAAAGATAGATTTAATATCTTTTGATCTTGACACTAGTTCCCAAGTTTGATTTTGCTCTAGGATGATAATTTCTTCCTCCATCGCTTTCTGTCAAACCAAGTTTTGTGATACTTCTTCATATGTTTCTGGCTCATTAACTCCGTCTTCTATAATAGCTACATTAGCATACTCTGGATTTGACTTTTGAATAATTTCTGACTGTCTAAGTTGTTGAGGTGCCATTTCCTTTACACCGTGTTCACATGATTGAGTCACTTCTTGTTCAATAACATTAGTGTCACTTAGATCTTCAAGCATATCAGCACTTAAGCAAATGTATACAATTTGCTCCCCCATCTTCTGTGGAAGAATTTCTTCAGTGTTGTTCAAGCTTGGTAATACTTCATTCTCTGAGGGCCACCCCTCTTCCATTGCACCATTGATCGTCAATCATGTGGTTTGAACATCCCGAATCAATGATCCAGTAGTCCTCGTAATCAATATGTTCTCTCATCATTGCCATGAGCGCTAGCTCGTCTTCTTCTATGACACATATTGCATCTGCATCCCATTCCTCCTCATCTCCTTTTTTAATGTTGCCACGTTGCTTTCAACATATTTTTTCTTGGACCAACAATCCCTGGACATGTAGCCATTTTTCCCGCAATTGTAAGAAATACCTCCAAATCTCTTCCCTTGAGAGTTCTTATTGTCGTTCTTCTAGGCTTTCCCTAGTTGTGCAGTTCCTTGGTTGTTTCTTCATTTGTCACCATTTTTGTATTCACGTTTGGTAGACAACTTATTGTTGCTCCGACTTTCATTTATGTAGAGTGCTTCTTCTTCACCCTTTAATGTGATTCTTCTCATTTGTTTAGCCATGACTTCTTGACTGGCTAACAAATTTTCAAACTCTACAAGTGATGGTTGAGCTGGTCATCCTTGTACAGTAATAACAAAGCTTCTATATTCTGGTCACAATTCGTGGATAATGATTCTCTTCATTCGAGATTCTCAAATGGCGGACTTCGGGTCTAGTTTAGTGATCTCCCAACAGATCGACTTGACCTTGTGGAAGTACTGAGCAATCCTTTTGTCACGTTGTGAAATTGACAACAACTCGTTCTCCAAAAGTTGTAGCCTCGTATCGTTCTTCTTTGAGAACAACATCACGAACGTATCCCATGATTCTTTCGGTGTCTTTTCATCCCAAATATGCTCTAACATCTCTTCTTTGATTGTGGTTTTCAAGGCAAACATTGCTTTGCCTGTTTTGATTCTCCATTTGCGCAAGGAGCCGTTAGAATCCTCCTTTGGCGGCGTAGTTTCACTCCTGCCAATGATCTCCCTAAGATCCTGTCCTTGTAAATAGGAGATTATGCATGTTGCCCATGTGTTGTAGTTGTTGTTGTTGAGTTTCTTGATTCCTCCTACGATTTGGAAGTCACCCATCGTGTTGTTAATATCTCAATAATTCCAAACAAGCTCTTTTGACACAAGAGTTGTAGAGTCACAGACCACTCAAGACACAAAAGAAACTCACACACTAATAATGTCAAGAAATCGTTTATGATGTGGAAGATTAGACAGCACTGCAACCATAGAGCATACTAGGAATTCCAAGAGATCTGACAACCTACACTAACCTTGCTCTGATACCAAATTGTTGAACACAACTCTCTGTGGGAAACACTGACACTCTTTATTAAGATCAATCGATAAGAGAATACAAGACACTTTGTAGAATACTAGTCTTTGTATTGCTTGGGATGATAACCTAGGTAGGGTGGAGGGGTATTTATACTATAGCCTATGCAATCAAGACCTAACAAATCTAAATCTTTTTCCTAAAATATCTAAATCTATTTCCTAAAATATCTATTAAAATAAATATACAATGAGCTCGTACAATTATTGGGCTTGACTCTATTGGGCTAGTGATGATATTTTAACAGACACGTCTTGTAAACTACATTATGACGTTTCACATGTTTGGCCAAAAGTACACTTTCTCGACCAAGACGTAAGTTCGATGCCATCCAGGGTGTCCAACCCATAAAGTATCATGACATTCCTGGATGAACTTCTTCCTTAGTTCTCCCGCTCATGAGACATACAATTTTTTTACTTTTGTTAGTAGAAGGTCTCTTTCGCCCCAAAATTATCTAGTCTTCTCGACTTTGGCTAGATCAACCACAACTTTGGTCTAAGGGTCTTTATGCAAGTTATCTTATGATGTCGCGCATCGACCCATCGATTTTACTAGAATGAACGTGGGCTAGCATGCACAGGGCTGCATGCTAGCCCTTCCGACATAGTGCATTAGCAGCTTGATTACTCTTTCCTACTTTATGTTCCAACTTAAAGTTGCTCAGCTAATGATTCTTACCATCAGGCTTACTTTGACATTAACTTCAGTTGGTTAAAAAAGTGGTAAATGACACTGTTGTCCATCCTCACCACGGAGTGGGATCCCAACAAATATTGCCTCTAGACTCTAAGACAATGGATGACAACGAGCATTTCTTTTTTGGAGATCGTGTATCTCCTTTCTGCATTGTTGAGCTTCTGATTTTCATAGGCAATGTGGCGACCTTCCTGGATAAGAACACCCCAAGGACAAAGTCAGATACATCCGTCTCTATTTTGAAAGGCTTAGAGATATCTACCAAGTCGAGGACAGGGGCCCTCGTTATGGTTGCCTTCATATCTTCGAAGGCCTTTTGACATTCATCTGACCATGACCAGGGGTGGTCTTTCTTCAGTAGTTCTATAAATGGGGTGGCTCACCTTGAAATTCCTTCGACAAACCGACTGTAATAGTTTCCAATCCTAGGAAGGATCGTACATCAGTCACCGAAATGGAAACTTTCTAGTTCTATATAACTTTTATCTTGTTGCTATCCATGCTAATTTGCCCACACCTTATGACGTATCTGAGGTAGGTGATGCGTTTTTGTGCGAAGACACATTTCTCCTTCTTAACATATAGCTGATTTTTCCTTAGCTTGTCAAATACTAACTTCATATGTATCTTGAGCTCTTCTTACGTGGCATTGTATACGACTATCTTATCAAGATATACAACGAAGAGTTGATCGAAGTATTCATGAAAAACATGGTTCATCAAGGTACATAATGTAATAGGGGCATTCATCAGTTTCAAAGGCATTACCAGAAACTTCAAAGCCCCATATTAAATTACGCACATTATCTTGGGTTCATCTCCCTCAGCAATGCGTATTTGGTAGTATCCTAATTGTAAGTCCAATTTTGTGAAGTATTTGGCCCTGTGAAGCTTGTCGGGTCGAATATTATTGGTAGGGGATATTTTTTATGCATTGTCACCTTATTCAAAGCTTTACAGTCAATGCACAGATGTAACGTTCAATCTTTCTTCTTCTGAAATAGCACAGGGTCCCATAGAGCTCCTTTGGGGGACGAATTAACCTTGCAACTAACAACTCATCTAATTGCCTTCTCAGTTCAGCTAGCTTTGGTGGAGCTATTCGATATGCATTTTTCGTTGGAGGTTTGACCCTAGAGAGAAGCTCAAATTCGTGATCAATACCCCAACAAGGTAACATTTTTGGCAAGTTATATGACATTATGTCAACATAATTGTTCAGGACATCTCTAACTTCATTCCGGATGAGTTCGGTGGTGGTTACATCCTCCACCAAAGGTATGACCATGAATGTAGGCTCCTCTCGAGCGAAACCTCTTTTTAGTTGCAGGGCAGAAATCATTTTTAGGTTGCTTGGTTGTTTGATGCTTGCGGGATTACAATAGGATTGCAATCGATAATCAATATGCACTTTGCCAATGACATTGAGATGACTTTGTACTCAAGGAGGAAGTCCATCTCAAGTACCACGTCGAAGTCATCCATGTGAACCACAACTAGGTCCATTTCTCTTGACCAAGCCCCTATTTTTAAGGAGGCTCTCTGAGATATTTCAATGATAGGTAGGGCCTCTGAATTGATAGCTTTCATTTTCTTAGGGTCCTCTATCTTGAGTCTCAATTTGCGGACTTTTTGGTCAAAGATGAAATTATGGGTTGTGGCTAAGTCTACTAGGGTGTTTTTGCTGGGTTGCAAGTTTATCGCTGCATCCACGAACATCAGCCCATTCTCGGGCACTTCCTTTTGATCGACCTTCTTTTGGATGGCCGACAAAAATTTCAATGCACCCATTCTAGGGGTATCTTGATCTTCTTCTTTTTCTCATGTTGGTAGGTGATCGCTCTCTTGCATGGAGACTTGAAGTGCACCGAGGGGCACTTGGTGAGGATAATAGGACATCTTATGGAAGCCTTTGCATAATAGGTATTGTAAAGGCATTGTTTGATAGTTTTTTTTGGACCTATCAAGAAAACCTGACGTTTGTATTCTAAGGATATCTATTTATTCCCCATTTGGTCTATCGTTCCCTCGATTTGGCCTATTGGGGCCTTCATTCTGCTGACTCGGTTGGCTTATACGGTTTAACTCAAAGAGATTAAGGGTGATGTATTCTTTCTTTGAAATTCAACTTTGCCTCAAAGTTTAGGATTCTCTCTGCGGCAGCGAGTGGGGCGGCAAGATCTTAAACCCTTTGCTTGTGTAACTTTGCTCTTGCCTAGGGTTGCAATCCTTTGACAAACCATAATACTTCGTCCTTCTCAGAAATATCCCTAATGTCTAGCATTAAAGCTAATAGCTACTTAACTTAGTCCCTTATTCATTCAGTGTGTTGTAGTGCCGACATCATTTCCACCCCTCCTAGTTGATGAGTATTTTTTAGAATGATCGTTAGGTTGGACCCCGTTACTACTAAGCAATTTGCTAGGGCATGGAAATGACTTTGTGTTCTAGTAGGAAGTCCATCCCTAATACGATGTCGAAGTAGTCAATCTTGACTATCACAAAGTCAATTCATCCAATCCAAGTCCTTAACTTGATCGGAGTTCTCCTTGCAACTCCTAAGATAGGTAAAGCTGTCGAATTAATGACCTTCATCTTTACTGCGTCTCGATGCCTGATAACCCTCCAAAAGTAGGGTTATATCAAGTCTTTTTATAGTTAATTTTGCACTCATACTCACCATTTTCTCACTAATTGCTCCATTATTCTAATTAGTATACATGAAATAGTCAATTGTGATTTAATATGAAAGAAGTTCAATTTGCATAAATCGAGCTTAATTGTATACTTAATTGAGTTATTTGGTAAAATTCTAGAACATTCATGCTGAACCATGATGCTGTATCAAATCTGGAAACAACATTGCTTGCATTTAGAATTAAATTGCTGACTCTGATGCTGAAGCAATTCGGAACGCAAACTTTTCAGGGATGACATGGAAATTTTAATCCACATCAGCAGTCCACGTGGGTCATTGACTACTAAATTAGAAACATCCTAGGTGGACGATTTTATCCTTTCTCAGCCCTAAATGAGAAGAAACAACCATTATAATAATAGGAAAAGAATACCTAAAAAAGGAGGAGAACCACATTTTGGGAAAAAAAAAATCGGATTAGACAGCAGAGTCTCTGCTGCTGTGAACTACTGTGAAACCAGAGAAGAAGAAAAACCCTAATCCAGTAGCTGTTGACGGCAGAAGGAAAAAAAGACCAAGAAGGATAGATTAGGGCAAAGAGGTGGATGTGTGAGCTCAAGGGGAGGGAACTTCCATTGAAGAACAACAACAAAGTTGGATAACTCTCTATTTCCTTACTCTCTTTTCTTATTCTATCAATTTTATATGATTGTGATGTGGGTTCCTCTGTTTAATTCAGTTTGTATGGAAGCTAAACTTTATAGGGGAGGCGAGAAAGTTTTATATAGTTTAAGTATGTTGATGGTATGATTTTAGTTTATTAAAGAGTTGATGTTAATGATTTACATGTGTGTTTAATTAGCTACTTTACATACATAGTTGTTCTCTTATTCAGGAGAAGAGAGGGAGCAATGAAATCCTCTTTAATACTCTAGTTACATTGCAAGGAGACTTGAAGGGTAATAGAAGGGTTAGAAATAATCTTCTCCTAGAGCCTTGTTAATAGAAATTACAAACAATTATGGAAGTAATCACTATGCATGACCCTCGTTGAAGGGTAATAGAAGGGTTAGAAATAATCTTCTCCTAGAGCCTTGTTAATAGAAATTACAAACGATTATGGAAGTAATCACTATGCATGACCCTCGGGAGTGGGCTTGAGAATCTATTAAAGGAACAAAAATCTACCACAAAACTCAACAACTTATCTATTTAATCTCTCTTAGCCGAACTTCCTCATTATAGTTGATTTTCTCATCATTTTCTGTTTTTCGACAGTAGTGACTCTCTGCATTAGTTTTGCTTAATTAGTTAAAATCACCGACACCCATTTGAATGTTACCCAAAAACTCACTTAATCTCCAACGATAAAATTAACCAAAAAGATAGGTTCTATGTGGAATCAATAATTTACTTATTACTTGCTACTTGTGATAGTGTATATTTGCACTTATTCTTGTGATTTTTACATCATTTTATTATATATATCTACAAGTTGAGAATAAACTTAAATAAAAAAAAAAAAAAGTTTTTTTTTAATTTGGTTAATTTTAGTAAGGTGGGTTGAAATTGAGTCAAAAGTAAAGGGCAAAAAAAAAAAATGAAGGGCCAATAATCATTTGAGGAGAGGGTGGGTTATAGGATAGCCAATTTTAGATTTTAGAAAACCTATCAATTAATTCATTTTTCATGGTAAAGAGGAGAGCAAGAGTTAAAGTATGTAATAGAAAAGGGCTTTTCAGAATTTCTTTTGTCTACTTGTCTCTCCCCTCCCGACATCTCCTTCACAGCTTCGTGAGTGTTATTAACAAGTTAGTTTCAGAGCAAACGTTTATTTCTACAAATTGGTATCAGAGCGAATTGATATCAGAGAGAATTTTATTTCAACAAATTGGTATCAGAGCGGATTGGTATCAGAGAGAATTTTATTTCAACAAATTGGTATCAGAGCGGATTGCTATTTTCAACAAATTGGAATCAGAGAGAATTTTATTTCAACAAATTGGTATCAGAGCCGATGGCGAACATGATGGGACAAATGCTGCTACCACGATTGATGAAGACGAACTACAAGAATTGAAGCATTCAAATGAAAGCTCTTCTCGGTTCTCAAGACGCATGGGAGGTGGTCGAAGAAGGTTTCGAAGAACCAAAGGATACCACGGGTTATATGGCGGCGCAAAACAAGGCGCTAAAAGAATTACGATCATAGGATAAGGCAGCATTATACATGTTGTTTCGGGCTGTTGACGAGTCGGGCTTTTGAGAAGATTGGAAGGGCAACTACTTTAAAAGAAGCGTGGGACACTTTAGAAAAAGTGTTCAAAGGAACCGACCGAGTCAAGCAGGTGCGTCTCTAGACTCTGCGTGGCGAGTTGGAGAGCATGAAGATGAGGGAGTCACAAAATGTATCTGACTACATTATGCGCGTACAGACCGTGGCAAATCAACTAAATCGAAACGGAGAAATGCTACCTGAGACGCGGGTTGTGGAGAAGATATTGAGGTCGTTAACAGACAACTTTGAGAATGTTGTATGTGCCATAGAAGAGGCGAAGGACCTAGCGATATTCACGGTCGATGAGCTCACCGGTTCTCTCGAGGCACACGAGCAACGTAAGAAAAAGAAAGACGAGATACTCGATCAAACGCTTCAGACTAAGGCATCAATAAAGGATGAAAAGGTACTCTACTCTCAAAATACTCAAGGTAGAGATCGAGGAAGTCGCGGGAATGGTCAAGGTAGTCAAGCAACAATTATGAAGAAAATTATAAGGAGAAGAGATTATCGAGCCAAGAAAATTGGCGTGGAAGAGGATGCAGTCAACGAAGAGGCGACCGATCAAACATTTAGTGCTATAAATGTAAAAAATATGGTCATTATGCAAATGATTGTAACTCCGAAAAATGTTACAATTGTGGCAGAATGGGGCACGTTGCAAAAGCTTGTCAAGCCGGAAAAATGGTGGAAGGAACAACCAACCTAGCCGTGGAAGACGTAACATATGAAGGTCTTCTCTTGATGGCTCAAGATGAAGAGAACATCAACAACGACACTCTGTGGTACTTCGACTCAGGGGCAAGTAACCATATGTGCAGTCACGAGCATCTATTCAAAGAAAAGCAAAAGATTGAAGATGGTCATGTATCATATGAAGCTGCGTCAAAGGTGGAGATCAAAGGCCGAGGTACGATACATTTCTTGCAAAAGGAAGGTGTAATGGGGTCAATCCAAGATGTTTATTACGTACCAGACCTCAAGACCAACATATTGAGTATGGAGCAACTCACAGAGAAAGGTTACTCGATATTCCTAAAGGACCGCCTGCTACACGTGAAGGATAAGAAAGGGTGTTCGGTTGCTTGAGTCGAGATTGGACGAAATTGGATGTACAAATTGAACTTAAGAAGCATACGAGAAAAGTGTTTGCGAGTCGGCGTAGAAGACAAGGCATCACTGTGGCATCTCCACTTTGGTCACCTACATCATGGCGGCCTAAAGAAGTTAGCGAAGAAAAATATGGTACATGGGCTACCAAACATGGACTTTGAAGGAAAATTTTGTGAAGAATGCGTGCTCAGCAAGCATGCGAGAACCTCAATTCAAAAGAAGGCTAAATTTTGGGCTAAACAACCTCTCGAGTTGATCCATACAGATATATGTGGACTAATTAACCCCGAGTCCTTCAGCGGAAAGAGGTATTTCATTTCCTTTATCGATGATTACTCACGGAAAACTTGGGCTTACTTTCTGAAAGGAAAATCCAAGGTATTCGAGGTGTTCAAAAAGTACAAAGTAATGGTGGAGAAGGGAACTGGTAGACACATCAAAGCTGTACGATCCGATAGAGGTGGCGAGTATACTTCCATGACTTTCATGGAGTACTACGAGGAGCAAGACATAAGGTGATTTCTAACCGAACCGTACACCCCTCAACAAAATGGTGTGACCAAGAGAAAGAACCGGACCATTCTCGACATGGTTCGCTCAATGCTCAAGAGCAAAAGGATGTCGAAGGAATTTTGGGCAGAAGTCGTGCAATGTGCCATCTACGTACAGAATCGATATCCACATGTAAAGTTAGATGATCAAACATCACAAGAGGCTTGGAGCCGACAAAAGCCTACAATCTCTCATCTCAAAATGTTCGGTAGTGTGGCTTATGCTCACGTACCGGACCAACGAAGAACGAAGCTCGAAGACAAAAGCAAAAGGTATATCTTTATTGGATATGATGAGAAGACAAAAGGATACAAACTACTTGACCCGATTAGCAAGATGGTGATAGTGAGTCGCGATGTGCGAGTAAATGAGCAAGCGGATGAGACTGGAACAATTTGACGGAAGTCAATACCGAAGTAGAAGAATCATCAGTTGCTGCACCAACAAGTGTACCAACAGACTCAGAAATTTCTGATGATGAAGATGAACCACGACAACCCAAAATGCAGAGTTTGCGAGATTTGTATGACTCAATAGATGAGGTACACCTTGTATGTCTTCAGGCAAATGCTGAAAATATCAGCTTTGAAGAGGCGGTGCAAGACACAAAGTGGCAAACTGGCATGGATGAGAAGATTAAAGCGATTCATCGCAACAACACATGGGAAGTGACAGATTTACCGGAAGGAACTCAGCCCATAGGTGTGAAGTAGGTATTCAAGAAAAAGATGAATGCTCAAGGGGAGATTGAGCGGTACAAGGTGTGACTTGTTGCGAAGGGATACAAGCAAAAGGTGGGAATCGACTATGACGAAGTGTTTGCTCCTGTCACTAGAATGGAGACGAAAAAATCGAAGAAAGATGAACAACCGAATAACAGAGAGTTCGAGCTCGAAGAGAGAGAGCTTCAATGGTCGGAAAGGCAATTCGAGGAATAAAGAAGAAAGAGGAAGAAAATGAGAGAAGAAAAGAAAGAGTTAGAAATAAAGGTTGAAAGGTTAGAGAAGGAAATTGTTGAGCTGAGTGAGAGTTCCCTATCTCAAATAGGAGAAGGAAGATAATAGGCAGGTAAACTCTGAACTTGAGAAGAAAGTTGAAGAAGTTGTGAAGAAAGAGAATGGCCTGCTAATGGAGATTGATCTAGTGGACGTGCTAGTGAGGGACGAGAAAGATATAGAGATGCTGACTCAACAGAGAGACTCACTCGACGTGAACCTGAATCAAGTCCAACAAGAGGCAGTGAATTTACGACACACGATTGAGACACTCACTCCTGATAAAGCCGAAATGGAGGAAGCAAAAATGGAAGATGAAAATGTCGTTGTGGACTTGCGAAGGAAATTGAGTAAACTGAACGGAGCTATGACGTCTGAATTGAGCGTGGCTGAGAACGGGAGAAATGAGGAGTTGGTATCTCAAATGGGCTGTTCTCGAGAAGCTTCAAATGAAGTCTCATCAGAAAAGGACTAGCTCAGTTTGCCGCTCGAGGACAAGGAGAGGAAATTGAAGAAACCACGACTGAGCTCGAGAAAACGAAAGTGACACAAGTGGAATCATTGAATAGAGCATTTCAGTTTATGGGAGAGTTTTGTTGGGAATAAACTTAAATAAAAAAGATTATTTTTAATTTTGTTAATTTTAGTAAGGTTTTTTGAAATTGAGTCGGAAGGAAAAGGACAAAGAAAAAAAATGAAGGGCCAATAATCATTTTAGGAGAGAGTGGGTTATGGGATACCCAATTTTAGATTTTAAAAAACCTATAAATTAATTCGTTTTCCATGATAAAAAGAAGAGAAAGAGCAAGAGCACTAGCTAAGTACACTGTAATAGAAAAGGGCTCTTCAAAATTTCTTTTGTCTCCTTGTCTCTCCCCTCTCGGCATCTCCTTCACAGCCTCTTGAGTGTTATTTTAATAAGTTAGTTTCAGAGTGAGTGTTTATTTCTACAAATGGGTATCAGAGAGGATTGCTATTTTCAAAAAATTGGTATCAAAGAGAATTTTATTTCAACATCCACAAGCGATTAATGCCAAAGGATGTTTAGGCATTTTTCTTCGATCTCCGCCATGAAGTTGTGGGTGGCTCTACAGTCGATAATAGTGTTTCTGGTTGCTTTGTGATTAATCGAGGTCTCGACATACATAAGACTGCATTCCACTGGCTCTTCTATCTCTTCCACTCTCTTTTAAAGAGCAGACAAGTACTTTAGTGCCCCACGTGGGGTGTTCAACATATTCAGCTGACGATATTTCTATTTCTACAGTCTCATACTCGGCTTCTGAATTCACTTCGAGTTTTTCTTGGAAGGCGTATAATGTCGCCTTCTTGGGCATTCAGATGTTTGATGGGCCCCTTTGCATATGAAGTAAGACGAGGTGCCTCGATTTATACTATATCGTTCTGGTTGTGAGATTTCCATCATGGAGTCCTACCATTCTGTTGGGAGGACTCGCATTCCTCTTCTCTGAATTCAAGTCTGTCACTTCCCCCTCCTTTGAGAGAGTTTGGTCGGTAATTCATATTTTCATCACTTGCGAGCTTCTGGTTCTGCTCTATCTCTTGAGGTTGATCGATACTTAAATAAACACTCGTTTGGCAGTAGCATAGGTCGTAGAAAGGTCTTGAACTCTTTGTTCGTAGAGCTTGATTTTCGCCCACGACTTCAACCCCACAACAAAATTGAAGACCTTGTCTGTCTGAGACATATCGAGAATATCTAGCATAAGCTTAGAAACTGCTTAACATAGTCTCAAATACTACCAGTATGCCTCAACTCTCTTAACTTCCTTCTTGCAATTATCTTGACATTCTCTAGGAAAAACTAAGAGCAGAGTTCTTGTTTCAAGCTATCCCAAGTACTTGGACCAAAACCATAACTTTACATCGCTAGCTAGATGCATTGTTGCCAAGGTGACTATTAAAATATGATATTTGGATATATATTTTAATAATTAGTTAGGAGTATAATAACTGAGATATTTTGGAAGTTGTTAGTATATATTTTATCTTAGATTTGATTAACCGTATATTTTATTTATTTACCAGATTTAATTATTTATATATTTTTCCTATTTTTAGGTATTAGTTGATAGTTTGTATCCTATTTAAATCTAGTAAACATGAATGAAGATCATACTTTCGATCCCAATTATATTTCTATTTCTCATTCTTAACATGGTATCAGAGCACCGACCTTGGTGTTCTTAAATATCAAAATTTCCTTTATGGCGGAATCAGCCAAATCCAGCTTCAAATTTTCGGATGTTGATTTAACACATCCTTATTATATTCATCACTCTGATCAGCCAGGATATTCATTTGTTCCAATAAAATTAAATGGAGCAAATTATCAATCCTGGAGTAAATCAGCTATGCACGCTCTTATTGCCAAGAAGAAAATTGGCTTCATTGATGGCACAATTGAAGAACCGTCCCAAGATGCAAATTCAACCGAATTTGAACTTTGGAATCAGTGCAACAGTATGATAATATCTTGGTTAACTCATTCCGTTGAAGCATATCGCTAAAGGCATTATTCACGCCAAGACAGCTCATCAAGTGTGGGTTGATCTTCACGATCAATTCTCACAAAAGAATGCTCCAGCAATTTTTCAGATACAAAACTCGATAGCAACGATGTCACAAGGAACCATGACACTGTAAACATATTTCACCAAGCTCAAAGCACTCTGGGATGAACTGGAAGCGTTCCGCACACCATTTACCTGTAATCAACGTCAAATACATATTGATGAACACGAAGAAGACAAGTTGATGCAATTGCTCATGGGGCTCAATGAGTTTTATAAAATAGTGAGATCTAACATATTGATGATGTCTCCATTATCTAATGTGAGGCAAGCCTATTCAGTACTTGTACAAGAAGAGATGCAGCGTCAGGTAACTTCTAAACCTACTGAGAATTTCTCGATCGCATCAACAGTGCAGAAGAAAACAACATATTCAAAATTCGCCAAGGACAAATCGTGTGAACACTGCAATAAAAGTGGTCATACAATCAATGAGTGTCAAATCCTTAAGTTTCACTGTAAGTTTTGTGATAGAAGGAGACATACAGAAGATCGATGTCGACAGAAAAATAATTCTTGAAGGACAAGACAAGTCAATCAACACAATAATCGTGGATATCGATCATCTACAAATATGACCGATGTTTTTCAGTTGAATACAGAAGAACAGTCACCTAATTTCATTCCAAATTTTTCTTCTGAGCAATTACGACAGATAGCACAAGCCTTATCTACAATTAATCATCACCCTCCTGGTAATTCTGACAATCACATCAATGTTGCAGGTTTGTTTCCCATATCTACATTATCTATTAACTCTGCGAGTTCTAATTCATGGATTCTCGATAGTGAAGCTATGGATCATATAGTATTAAAATCTTCTGTTATGACGCAACCAAAGGCTGCCATCATGTCTACAATAAATTTGCCTAATGGAGAGACAGCACGTGTGTCACATACTGGCAATATTTTCCTTAGCCCTAACCTTAAATTAAACAACGTTCTATGTGTACCTTCATTCAATTTAAACCTAATGTCCATCAGCAAACTTACCAATAACTTGAAATGTTATGTCACCTTTTATCCTGATTCTTGTGTTATGCAAGACTTGGCTACGGGGAAGATGATTGGCTCGGGTAAACAATTTGGAGATCTCTATCATATTTCTTCATCTCCAATCAAATCTTCAGCTCATCAAGTATCTCAGTCATCTGATTTGTGGCATTTACACCTAGGTCATCCTTCTTTTTCTCGGTTTAAATTTCTAGCTGATCAATTGCATCTTAATAATGTGAGTTATTCTCATAATTGTAGTATCTGTCCGTTAGCAAAACAAACTAGGTTGTCTTTCCTAAGAAGTTCTGCCTTTGATATGATATGATACATTCTGATGTTTGGGGACCACATAAAATTCCTACCCATTCTGGTTTGCGTTTTTTTCTCACTATTGTTGATGATTTTACTCGATATACTTGGGTTTTTCTAATGGAACATAAGTCAGAAGTACATCATTTGTTAATGAACTTTGTTAAATTCATTCGAACTCAATTTCATACTACTATCAAGATAGTTCGATTAGACAATGGGACTGAGTTCCTATCTTTGCAACCATTCTTTACTTATTGTGGCATTGAATTTCAACGCACTTGTGTCTATACTCCACAACAAAATGGAGTCGTAGAACGTAAGCATCGCCAAATCCTAAATGTAGCTAGTTCTCTTCTTTTTCAGTCACAGGTTCCACTTAATTTTTGGGGAGAGTGCATTTTAACGGCTGTTTATCTTATAAATAGAACGTCATCACCATTGTTATCTAACAAGACACCCTTTGAAGCACTCTACAAACGACCACCTACATTTCATCATCTTAAAGTTTTTGGTTGTAAATGTTATGCAACTATAGTACATCCTAAGCAAAAATTTGAACCTCGGGCAATTCCTTGTGTTTTCGTAGGATATCCTTGTGGTCATAAAGGTTACAAGTTGTATGATATGCAATCTCACAAATTCTTTATCAGCCGTGATGTTAAATTTTGTGAAGATGATTTTCCTTTTTCATCAGCTTCACAAACTTTGACATTAGCTCCTTCGACTCCTGTTGTACCACTTCATGATCCATCCTACTCAAACATCCATCCTCCACCTTCTATTCCTTCACCTCCTATCCCTTCACCTACTACTTCGTCGTCTCCTCCACCTTCTCCAGATTCACCCACTAATTCTAATCCTATTCCACCTAATACATCAGCTCCACTCCGACGTTCTACTCGTACTAAATAGCCTCTAGCTTGGCATAAGGATTATGAGATGTCTTCTGGAGCCAATCATTTAACCTCTAGCTCAAGTCCCGACACTGGCACCAGGTATCCCCTTCCTCATCCTTTCATTCTCTCGTTTTTCTCCTACTCAACGTGCTTTTCTAGCTCTTATTACATCCCAGACATAACCTAAAACCTATGACGAGGCAGTTGGCGACCCGTTATGGCAGCAGGCTATGAATGATGAAATTGCAGCTTTGGAACGTAATCATACATGGTCTCTTGTTCCTCTACCACCTCGTCATAAAGCTATTGGTTGTCATTGGGTGTACAAAATTAGATACAACTCTGATGGTTCTATTGAACGTTATAAAGCTCGACTTATAGCAAAGGGATACACTCAGGTTGAAGGTATTGATTACATAGAAACATTTTCTCCTACAGCGAAACTTACTACACTTCGTTGCTTACTCACTGTTGCTGCTACTCAAAAATGGTTCACCCATCAATTGGATGTTCAAAATGCCTTTCTCCATGGTAATCTAGACAAGGAAATTTATATGTCTTTACCACCAGGTCTTCGCCGACAGGGGGAGAATACAGTATGTCGGCTCCATAAATCTCTTTATGGATTAAAACAGGCTTCTCGCAATTGGTTCTCCATATTTTCTTCAACTATACAAAATGCAGGCTACACTCAGTCTAAAGTAGATTACTCTTTATTTACTAAGAGTAAAGGTACTTCTTTCACTGCAGTTCTAATCTATGTTGATGATATTCTGTTGACAAGGAATGATCTCAAAGAAATTCAATATCTCAAAACTAGTTTACTCCAGAAATTTCTTATCAAAGATTTAGGAAATTTGAAATATTTTCTAGGCATTGAATTTTCTCGGTCTAGAAAAGAAATTTTTATGTCTCAAAGGAAGTATGCTCTAGACATCCTTCAAGACACAGGTCTTACAGGAGCACGTCCAGACAAATTTCCTATGGAGCAAAATCTCAAAGAAATTCAATATCTCAAAACTAGTTTACTCCAGAAATTTCTTATCAAAGATTTAGGAAATTTGAAATATTTTCTAGGCATTGAATTTTCTCGGTCTAGAAAAGAAATTTTTATGTCTCAAAGGAAGTATGCTCTAGACATCCTTCAAGACACAGGTCTTACAGGAGCACGTCCAGACAAATTTCCTATGGAGCAAAATCTGAAACTTTCTTTAACGGAAGGAGAGAAGTTGAATGATCCAAGTAAATACAGACGGTTGATTGATAGATTAATATATTTGACCATCACTAGGCCTGACATAGCTTATTCAGTTCGTATGCTTAGCAATTTATGCATGAACCAAGAAAACCACATTGGGAGACAGCTCTTCGAGTTCTGAGGTACATCAAAGGCACTTCTGGTCAAGGACTCTTACTACCATCTGAAAACAATTTAAGATTACAAGCATATTGCGATTCTGACTGGGGTGGTTGTCGAACTTCCAGACGGTCTATTTCTAGGTTCTGCATTTTCCTCGAAAATTCAATTATTTCTTGGAAGTCTAAAAAGCAGACTAATGTGTCCAAATCATCAGCAGAAGCCGAGTATCGAGCTATGACAAATACTTGTTTAGAGTTAACTTGGTTAAGATACATTCTTCAAGACTTGAATATTCCACTGTCCGAACCAGCATTATTATATTGTGATAATCAAGCAGCATTACATATAGCAGCCAATCCAGTTTTTCACGAACGTACAAAACACATTGAAATAGATTGTCATATAATTTGAGAAAAGTTACAAGCTGGAATCATCAAACCGTGTTATGTTTTGACTAAAATGCAATTGACAGTTGTTTTTACTAAAGCTTTGGGAAGACATCAATTTGATTTTTTGAAGGATAAGTTGAATGTGATTGACATACACTCTCCAACTTGAGGGGAGTATTAAGATACGATATTTAGATATATATTTTAATAATTAGTTAGGAGTATATTGAGATATTTTGGAAGTTGTTAGTATATATTTTATCTTAGATTTGATTAACCGTATATTTTATTTATTTAGTAGATTTGATTAACAGTATATTTTATTTATTTACCAGATTTAGTTAGTTATATATTTTTTCCTATTTTTAGGTATTAGTTGATAGTTTGTATCCTATTTAAACGTGGTAAACATGAATGAAGATCATACTTTCGATCCCAATTCTATTTCTATTTCTCATTCTTGATAGTGACCTTCACTTCTTCTGCCACGGTGTTTGTGGCTCAAAAGTACTGTTCGAGGTCGAAAATAAAGTTCTCTAGAGCCTTGGCATCTCGAACCCCATAGAAGGGCTTGGGCTCCGAGACATTTACCTTGTTAAATTGTACTACACCCCCAGTTGGGGTTTGGCTCCCACCGCTCTCATAGTGAGGTTTAATCTGGCACTTAGATCCACCACTTCAGCCTTGAACCATTCCAAGGATCGCTCTAAAATCTTTAGACAAATTTTGAGACCATCTAAAAGATCGCTTGTTGGACATTGTTTAAGCCCTCAACGTGTTCTTCCACTCGGACAATAGAGCCCGTCGAGCTATCCCTACTCTCGAAGCCACCAACAGTTGTGGCCTTGTCTTCTAGGACCTCGACCATATTCATTAATTTGCAGACAGGCATTGCCTCTAGGCAGCTTGCCATCTCATCCATCCTGTCGGCTTTAGCGGCAATCTCATTCATGCGAGATTCTAAAAGCCACAGGAACTTCACTCATGCCTTAACTATTCTTCGATTTTAGTTAATCGGTCAGCATGGGACTTGCTGAGTTGTTTTACAGCGGACATGATTGCGTACTAATTTGTCACAATCGCACTCTTGCAGCAGCGGGACAATGATTGTGCGGCACTTGTTCTAACCAGCAAACAAGTCAGCCGTGAGAAATTTAGATTTCGTGGACAATGTCGGCGTATGCTCGAGCCTTGAGTCACGTTTGCAAGAAATGTGTTTAGAAATCGTGAGCGAGGAAGTACATTTGAAAACAACTTGAAAAAATTAAAGAAAACAATGTTACATGGCTATGAGCAAAGAAAGAAACATCAAGGCTTAAATAGCATAAAACTCAGGGTAGGAAGAACTGACGACTAGTTTCATCCCCCTATAGTACATTTTGGGGCATTTTAGCTGGGCAGGTGTAGACAAGATTTGGTGACCGGCCATATCCCTCGTATTGACACAACATGAAATAGTAAAGACCTATCCAAGATAAAAGCATGTAAAAGGAGTTTGGAACGGGCATGCGGTCATGGACAACACGTCTAGGACAAGCATGACCATGACAAGACGCATGCACACGTGGGCTGCAAGTGAAAACGCAACTAGCCAAAGCTTCTGGCGCGTGGGAGTTACTATTAGGGCACGCGAAGGCGCCAATTTCCTTCCAATTCGTTCCATTGGACTCCTTTTGACCTGTTCTATTAAAATTGGCCAAAATTGAAATATTGGTTCAATTAGAAGATATCGTTAGTATTACCCTATAAAGAGTATATTACAAGAGGAAAGGGGTTTGTAATTAAGTAAGTAGCATATCGAGACCCTTAAACAAGTTCATAACTTGTTTTATATACGTGAACATGTTGATTATGTAATAAGGGGTTTAATACATTCAATATATGCGTTTATGATGTGATTAATCGATTATATATATACATACATACATACATGCATGCTTACATCTATAGATGTAAAATGGAAATGTAGATGTAAATGGAAATGTCATAACTCTAGATTATGCTTTAGTTAATTATGACATGGACTATGCATGAGTATTTTTAATCTATAATTCCCAAAAAATTGTTGCCCGACGCGTTGTGTGCTATGTTAGGGACGATTATAATTCCTAACCGTTAGATTATGTAACGTTATAGGCCGCAACGAGGCGTATTTAGTCAAGCAAAAATTTACATAAAGAGGAGTCTAAGCTTGAAATAGCTTGAATACCTTTTATCGAACAAAGGATTATACTAGTGGAACAACCAAATTGAAAACTTCTCGAGTCTGAATTTTGTATGTATTCTATAATTTTGTGTTTCTTGAATGTAACTACATTATACACTTTGTTTTGCTTAATTTAAAGAAAATGTTTTTGTTTTATGATTTTATTTTATAAATAAATTGAATGAATGGGATTCCGTACTCCACCCATCTCCCTTCAAATCAACTATTTGCCTTCCTCCAAACTAATCATCTTCCAAATTTTGGATATCATACAGTTACAGTTATTATCCACGAGGGTTTATCATAGGACGAGGGTGTGGCATCAAAGTAGTCTTCGACTCGGGTGGCATCTATGAACCCGGACTGGAACAACTTAGAAGAAGATGGAATAGGACACAAACCGTGGGTCTCAAATTTAATTACGGCTACTAAGCAAGTACATGTTTTGAGACCAAAACAATTGCGGCTGGTAGAGAATTTGTAGATTAGGACTGTAAAAGCAAATATAAAATTGTAATAGAATTTACATTTACATTTACATTTAGTTATCAATATCATTCTACAAATATCTCTCATACATTATAAATGCAAATCCAAGTGTAAAACTAGAAGAACAATGGAGCCACAGCCCCACTCAAACTAAAGCTGAATTTTTTGTATTAGCACATCCTCCGTTACACTACCAATTATATAGCAATATTAATAGTAAAAGTAAAAGTAAAAATGAAATTATAATAAACTATAATAAATATAAGCTTAGCAAATGCATTTCAAATGGATGGAACTAAAATTATTGAATATTGAAATTCTTCCCTCCACATAAGCAAATGCTATGTTATAAATTAAGCTCCCTTAAACATCTTAGGATAGAACTCACTCTTCATTGCTAATGAAGGGGTGATTAGCGGGAGAGGAAATTTGAACACAATTGCTGGGTTTTTCACATAATAAGGAAACAGAACGTAAAATAAAACGTCGAAGAAAAGAGATCCTGTCATGGCTAGGCTTCGTAACCATTCTTATAAGAAAACTATGTTACCCAGAGGGAATCATCCCCCAACCTAAGCTTTTAGTACAGGTATAACCATTTATATGAATCTAACCAGACAGATGGCCCCAAATGGATACTAAATGAAGATACATACAAAGAAAGCAGCAACCTACAAAATCTGACCTGCCCTTAATCATCCATCTCCACTGATGCACCCTTGAGATGCAAGTGTTTTTCCCTCTTCTGAAACTCAGTCAAACCCTTGCCACTTCCAGTCACACCAACCTTGCCATTTGGATCATCAGGAGACTTGAAAATGCTCTCCTTCTTGCGCCCAGAGAAGAAGCCAATCTGAGAATGTGCATGTATAAATTATCATTGGACAGCCACAAAGGTGCTAAAAGGGGAAAATGTGATAACAAGGGAAGTTATTTTAAGGGTTGGGAAGATACTCAGATACAAATACAACCTGGCATCCCCTCTTGAAACCTTCTTACAATTATGATTCTGTTTTGATTAATGCTAATTGAAATACTTATTCCTTTGGCCTTGGGGTTTTACCTCATACCTGTTGGGCCTCGGTCTAAAACGCATGAATGTTCCACAAAATTCTAAAATTCACAAAACTTACCTTCTTAGACTTGCCTTTTGCTGACTGAAACTGCTGCCAAGCATTCTGCCGTTTATTCTGGGTAACTTCAAGCTGTTCTATGCGCATCTTTGACTTGAAAGCATGTATTTTCTTGCGTTTGGTGGCTTTCTATACAAGAAAAATTACTACATCAGAGCAAGTTTTGGGCGGGGGGTTGTACTCTGATAATAAAAATAAAAATGAACTTCAAGCACCACAGGTACAAACAAATGCACTACTAAATTTGTCTTAATTACTAGATTAATAAATTAGTTGTCATGAAATATTAAGATTATCAACCACTTACTACATCCTCAGGATCATCAGGTTCAATTCGAAGCCTTGATGGTAAATTTCGTGATTGGAAGTCAACAGAAGCAGCTTGAGCAATCTTGCGCTTGATAGCCTGTTTTGTAGCTTCAGCCATTCTTTCTGCTTCAAGCAAAGCATTAACTTCCAGTTGGATTGTTCTTACATTAGCAGGGTCCACCTACAATTAGTAGATATCGTTAGTGTTGACAATGGGTGCAGATGTTTTTACTGTCTACTTAGGTAAAAGGTGAACAATTCCATTTAACAGGTTCTATGATTCGAACTCCTAAACTTCGAGTTCTCCCTCATGCTTACTCTCCTTGTACTAGCAGTAGTCTCTTCCCATTATCTCTCAATAACGTGCATTTTTACATTTAAAAGGAAACAATTCTTTAAGGGCTTGGTGGTAATCAAAGCCAATATATACATAACAAATGGGCTTTAGAGAGAATGAGTTCAAGATACCTTCCAGTTTTCTGGACAGCCTGGTGTAAACCAAAATGCTAGAATTTTATATGTTCAATCAAGTCTTACAAAGAGGAAACCTTGGCATTTATACCAACTAATCCAACAAACAAAGGAACTAAAACGAAGATGGCCTTCCAAGAATTCTTACAAATGTTTTTAGTCCCACAAATTAGACCCACCCAAAGGGAAATTTCCCGTATTTACTCACCATGATCCAATTCTTCACAGTTCTAGTTAATTTAGAGAAAATCAGACCCAGATCTTTCTGAAGAAGTACTATAATACTCTTTAGAAATAATCAAAAGTCATGCAAACTGCAGCAGTAGAAACCTTACCTCTTCTTTGTTTCCCCAACCATCATAACTAACATAGAAACCATTTACAGTATGGGCTTCAATTGTAGCATCGTACCTGAATATTTATACAATTGAACACAGTCAATGGAAATTTTTTTGTTTCTATTAAAAACAACAGTCAACGGAAAAGGAGGCAAAGAACAATGAGGTTGTGAGAAGTTTAGATGCGTCCAGCAACAAAATTAGAATATGCCTAGAGATCTAGAAAGTAAAATCAGCTTCAACGGACTAATTATTCTCATAGACTTATCACTCCTTTTGACCAGAGACCAAGTGAAATGTTACTTCAAAGGCTCAAATCAAAATAGCTGAACAGAATTTTTTTTAACAAGAAAAAATACCTACACTGAGAAACATGAAAGAAAACGGGTGGACAAAATGATAGCCTGAAAATGATAGCCTCAACAACAAGCTATACAGAAAAGGGCTCTTAAATAAAAAAAAAAATATGACCTAGTGAAGGATTATGAAACTCTTTAGCAATTGAAGCCCAAAGAGACGCTTTAAACCTGACTAGGGACCAACCCTCTTCACCGAATGACATGATGAAAAATAGCACAAGAGCCTGGTTTTCATTAACAACCATTTTGTAAAAAAAAAAAAAAAAAAAAAAAACTTATGGAAATGTAGAAGTTCATTAAATTGGATAGAGTCTAAATTTTCAAGAAAAAATTATCCTCCATGCCCACAAATGAAGACCGACCCTTACTATTTTGGCATTTCCTGGGGCAGTCAATTTGAAACAGTGAATAAAGAGTACTTTCAATATTCTCTAGTACGTGTTCAAGTAATTTGTAACCTTTCAAGCACATATCCCTTTTCTTCAACAATGTCTCTTTTCCAACTCAAAAGGGAATAAGTTGGCAAATAAACTTTCTTCTGTTTTGGAATTCAATGACACAGTGTACTACCTAGAGAAACAGAATTTGTTTAAGTCTGTAAAGTTTTCTCCTTTTTTCTTTTTTTACTCACCACTCCCCATCCTCGCTCCAAACAGCTTGAACTTTTGTTCCAATAGGAAATTTTTCGTGATAGTCAGACATGCTTTCAGCTTCCTGCATACAAAAAACATATAGAATATTAGAACACCAAACATCTCAACGCATACTTCCATGTAAATATTATGTACATGGATGGAATACAATATTGAAATACAATTCAAAGGAAGGTTGATTCAACTGCCTAGCAATTTATGACGTCTCTTGAGTGGTACTGCTTCCATATCAAACCATTCAAATTGTTTTTTGCAGTATGTCTTAAAAATAAGAGTGTTGACTTCCTTCCATAGCTTATGTGTGGCAAACCGAGAAGAATAGAACAACTTAATTTTGGTTGCTGCTTGAGGGAAAGAGATTGTCAAGTGGAGGCTATTTGAAGGTGAGTATGGTGGAGTGAAAATGGTGAAAGCCAAAAGTGAAAAATGGTGGAACCAAATGAGGTGTTTTCTTCATGCAACATGACGAGGAAGAAGATAAGAAAAAGATGAAGATGGTGTTTTTGGAGGTAAAAAAATGGTGGCCAAGAAGAAGAGATTCCTACTCTCCCTTGGGAAGAAAAGAGAAGAAGATGATGATGAGGGAGGGGAAAACATGGTAGAGAAAAGGGAGATCAATAGATGAAGTTGCTTGCTAGAAGAAAAGGAAGTAGAAAAAAATTATTAGTAATATTTGACATGAATTTGGGGATTGTAAAGTGCGAATTAAATGTATGGCAGCAACAAAACTGTTGCTTGCCAGAAATCAGTCATTTTCTGCACTCCTCACTTTGCGTGGCAGCAACAATTTCCTGGATAGAATGAAGGGGTTCTGCACCCATTATTATTCCTCTAACATCATTTGACTCCTTGTTAAGACGAGGAGAAAACTTCAAGGTCTCTTTTGTTCAATTATCTTCTGATAAAAAGATAAGATTTCAACACATTTTCATGCATAAGTCTCATACATATCTAATTATTGCCAATGGTGGGTTAGGAAATCGAAATATTGAGTGACAACGAGATCTCCTTAATAAGAGATCGTGCTTTCATTGAGAAAAATGAAAGAATGTACAAGGACATACAAAAATACCAAGCCTCAAAAGGAATCCACCACAACCTACAAGAACAGATTATAATCTGAAAGAGTAAGACCTAATTGATAATAACAAAAAAATAACAAATTCATGGAAGCCCATAAAGAGGTATTAAACCTCACAACCTCCCACCTCTCCCCTTGATACCTCTCAACCCTTTTAGAGATCCTGCTGTTTCTCCTCCTAAGCCAATCTCCCACAAAATTGTGAAACATGTCCACCATAAAACTGTTCCCTAATCATGAAAGGGGGAGTTCATTAGAATCTCCTAATCAAAGAGCAACAATCCCAAACTAACTATATCATCAAATCCAAGGAGAGTGAGCACCTACCCCAATTCTAGAAAATTTTTGGTTTCAAAATCATGACAACCCCACAAGAGATGATCTGGATTCTCCATACGACATTTGCAAATAACAAACTATTGTGGCCGCAAACACAAAGGAGGAATGTCGGGTATAATCATGGATGGTCTAGCTCTCTCTAATGCTAGATTTTACAAGCAAAAAAATCACTTTCTCAGGAATTTTAATCTTCCAAAGAAAGGAAAAAGACGGAGGCTCCTTGAATAGAAGGGAAACAAAGCAAATGAAAGTGTGAACAAGAGAACCCCTTAGAAGGTCAATACCTATAGATAGATCACTACTTCAAGTCTAAAAAGGTAAATAATAGTATAGCAAAACTAAAATGTGCTCCATCTTACCATCAAATTGTTGACACCGCAACCAAATCATTACCATGGACAAGTTTACTTATTTTGATGAATTTATTTTCAGGCTTGGCTTGTATTCAGTATTCCACCCAACTTGAGGAGAAGTATAGATTTGTATCATTTATATAGGCTACTATTTTTCAAATTAGATATTAGTCTTTTTTTTTTTATTATTAATAGTTAATATTTTCCTTTCCTAATCAGTTTCAATGCTTTCTATTTGTATTGCATCATATTTGTCTATCCTTGGGTTATTTAAAACCTAATAATTAATTTCTCCAAAAATCACATAACCTATAAATTAAGAGAAACAAACAAGTTTCCTTTATAAATCCCACAAACAAGTTCAAATGCGAAAGAACCTCTAATTGTTAACAATGGTTGAAACCATAAATAAATCGCTTCCAAGCAGAAGCACACAGAGAATCCTAGGCCAAAAATATGCACCACAAAGAATCATTAAAGCACATAACAATAAAACTACATGTCAGTAACCATTTAGGAGGGATGCTTCCAAATAAGGCAAAGAAACAATACCAACATATACAATAAACAATACAGAGATCCAAGCAGTGCACATTAAATCTAAAGCCATAACCATTTATTATATAATGTTGCTTCCAGCAGAGATGTAATGCTCAAAACAAGAACAAATGTGAACTTACCATCTTATTTCCTTTAGTCTGCTGGAAACTAATTGATGCACTGTCATCACCAGTTTCTACATTTGATCCAGAAATCTCATTTTGCTTTGCTGTTGAAAGAAGCTCTTCCGTCAAGGCGATAACCTGCATTACTGCAACTTTAGTCCAAGTCCATGTTGCTGTTAAAATATACTCTTCAACTTAAATTTCATAAAGAGCAGGTATTTGTCCCAAGAAGGGAAAGAAAAAGAAAAAGAAAAAAACACAAGAACTTAAATCTCAGGATCAGCATCTGAAAGGAGGTCAGTGGAGAGCAGACTTGCCAACGAATATTAGCACACCTGCAAGGGAACCAAGGTAGAAGTGATGTGCATCTTGAGGAAGTTCAAAATTTTCACACATATCCAATAATCATCATTTATGACCAGAGATTAGAGCTCTGGAGCACATAAATGAAAGATACACGGCCCTCACCTTTTCCTCCCAAATACGAGAATGACAATCTCCACAGGGACCATAACTCTTTTGTATTTCCACAACATGTTTCCTTTAAAAGGAAGAAAGAAGACAGACAAAAGAAACAAAGCAAACTTGACTGGAAATCCACATAATAAAAAAAATAGTTCTGAGCGTTCTCGGATACTTAGTCTACCGCAGAAGATGACCCTAAAATACATTCAATGGGAATATGAAGAGTGCTAAACCATAAACATGTGACGAGTTCACAAGGAAGGATGGGCGTACTAGGTGGACAAAAATAAACTACCTCTTCAAGCTCCTTTTCCATATCTATGTACTCAGAGTTGCCAGGATCATCATCTAACAGCTCCCTGACCTGGATCAGAATAGAAATAGTTATTTTACTGAAAAACGTACACAAAAAATGTAACGAAGTGAGGAAGCCAAGAACTCATTTAGTTATGGGAAGGAAGTGACTGATTGATAATTAAAGATTCATCATGCAAATGTAAAATTCTTCAGTTGCTTAAACCCTGATAAAAAAATTTCAGAATTCTGAATACATAAAAAAAAAATAATAAAAAAAAAAATTATAGTAATAATAATAATAAAATCCAAAGAACCAGGACAGATAATACCTCATTAAACTGAAAAGTCGTAAAAAGAAATGTTGATACTATATCTGAATTAAGTTCTAACTTCCTAGGTTTAATGCAATTATCCAACACAGGTTTCATTTCCTCGGTATTCGCTGCAACTTAGCACCGCAACACTCGAAGGAGTTGAGAAAAACCCTAATTCAGATACAAAGTACTAGAAAGAACTGAAGAATGACGACGGCAAAGGTTCAAATGATCATAGATATCCAAATTTGCTTGGAATAAATTTAAAGAAAGAGAACCCCAGTTAGTGAAACAAAATGAAGAAAATTTAACGAAAAAAAAAAAAAGAAAAAGAAAAAGCAATTCATAGGCAGAAAGGATTGGGCAAGAGGGTGACCTGCTGAAGCTGGTCTTTGTAGGTAGAGAGATTAGTAGCCAACTCTTCCATGCTTACATCTTCTCCTCCTTGCATTTTGGTAGAAGATGAATTGAGAAGTTGAAACTAGAGAATGGTGTGAGAGAATATGTTGCAGGGATGAAGAGAGGAGGAGAAGGAAGAAAAAGAGCGTGAAATTGGGAAAATCTGGACGAAGAATAAGGCACACACAACACCGCCTCCGCCGCGATTTAGAACGAAGAAGCCCTTTCAAGGTTCAGTGTTCGGGCTTTCAAATCCGGGTCGGCCCAAAGTAGGGACGGCCACCCTTTTCTAATAATTATATATATTTTAAATTATTTGGAAACAATATATATAATAATGTATAAGAATTAACATATCTTTCAATTTCATAGATATATAATATATGGATATTTATGAATATTTTTCTACGACAAAAAGAAATTAATTCAAATATGGAAATTAAAACTTTAAGTTGTTGTTAAGTGAAGAAATAATTTTTGTATTAATAAAAAAATAGACTAAATTAATAAAAATATCCATAAATTTTGTACTGTCTTTAAAATATCATCCACTTTCTCAGAGCTCAGACCTTCAATAATATTTTTAAACTTTCAAAAATGTCTAAAATGTACCTTTATCGATAACTTTGAAGGGGAATCGTTAGTATTTTATTTCAAAAATATCTTTTACCTTTACGCTTTAAAAAAATTTATAAATATCCTTCGATTTGTTTAAAAAAAATTAAAATATTTTTACCATTCCGCCTCTATGAACTTTTAAGGATAAGGGTATTTTTAAATTTTTTTTAAGTTTAAAATATTTTTTTTAGAATGTTTTAAAATTTTAAAAGTAATAAAAGTTTAAACATATTTTTGGGGTAAAACCTAATGTATGTTTACCGATTTAACCTTAATAAAAATATTTCTAAACTTTATATTTAATCTAAAAAATAATTTTAACCTTTGAAAAGTTAGAATTAATTAAGTGGTTATTATAAAAAAATATTACACATTCAAGTAGAGTTGGATGTATAGTACTTCTCTACACATGATTCACATGCGCACACATGGACCCATGCAAGTTCGTATACTGCAGAGGGAAGGGAGCATGCATAGTATTATGATGTACATAACACCGTATCGTATCAACGTAGTGTACGTATCCGTACTAATCATAATAGGAAAGTATTCTGATGCATGTGAATATACAATATGCATAAAGTCCCCCTCGTTTAAAATCATGACATGTGTCTTTGATGCAATATGTATCTTCATTCATTTCCTACATAGCATAATCCTTTCATGTAATTTCATAAGGTAGTGTACAATACGGTATCATACTTTCATAACATATCACATTTCTCAATGGCGTATCGTGTTAACATGATACTCCATAGCATGACATACCTCATAATAACAACACATCATAACCTAATAAGCAAACATATCAATCACAAGATACGGCATGTGCAAAGGACACAGGACACTAACGATTCGTACTTTAAACAATTCATCTAACCAAACTAGTACTGAAACAATTTACGTGGGTAGCTTAAGCTGAAGTCACTATTTAATCTTTGAAGCTAATCCAAACTTGTTTTTTTAAAATTCAAGTTAACCTATATGAGTTCATGACATCAGATTAGAACTTATTAATCGATCCTCTCCACCTAACATCCTCGATTAAGCCCCTAACTTAGTTTATAACATTTTAATTTGGCGAAGTTGGTACGAGTTCTTGAATCAGTTTGAGCAGTATTGTGTTTGGGTTATGGGTCGTGCATGGGTTTAGCCTAGTTATGAGTATTGAGCTTTGAGTGTTTAGACCCTCGGTTGGAGGAGTGCATTGGGTCGCGGTAGAAAAGGGATTGGGTCGATCGATTTTGGGTTGGATTTTCCGAATAGGGCTAGGTTCAGATACGACCTAATTCAAGTTGTTTTCCTTAGTAGTTTGCTAATTCCTTTCCTGGTTTGCGTTTTTTTTTTATCGATTTTTTATCCTATTTTCATCCAATAAAATTTTAAATTATGAAGCTAATTTTTTCTTTGATTAAGAACATTTTTCTAATACCAAAAATTGAAAGAACAATCGACATTTGGAGTAAATATGACTACAACTTTTTGATAATAACTTTTTAATCGAAAAACCTAAGTTCCTTTAACATCTAGATCGTTCCCGATACTTTTTGAAAAGTTTGGAGTAAATAGGTTTAATAAGACGACACATTTCATTCCATGTAACAAACCAGATGATGCTGCCAACATACCTAATCTATTCTTTAGGGAAGTGGTTAGATTGCATGGTATTCCCAAAACCATTGTTAGTGATAGGGACGTAGAATTTTTAAGCCATTTTGGACAGTTTTGTGCGGAGAAAGTTAGGAACTAAGCTTCTATTTTCTATAACTTGTCACCCCAGACCGATGGACAAACTGAGGTCGTTAATAAAACATTAGGAGCCTTACTTAGGTCACTAATTTCTAAAAATCTTAAGTCTTGGAAAGAGACTCTACCATGTGTGGAATTTTCATCCAATAGAGCGATACATAGCACCACTCTCATTGTTCACCTTTTGAGATTGTGTATGAATTTAGTTTGGGTTCATCTATGAAAGAAAAGGTTTCCAAATCAGAGAAAGTCTAAACTTCAACCAAGAAGAGAGGATCATTTTCAAGTACTAGAGTGGATCAAGGACAATGCATACAAGCTAGATCTCAGAGGTAAGTACAATGTAAGTTCTACTTTTTCGCTGATTTGACTTCATTTGATGTAGGGAATGAAGACTTTGATTTGAGAATAAGTCATTTTAAAGAAGACGGGATAATATGAATCCAACTACTGATCTTTTGCATGTACTCGAAGGACCGATTACAAGGAATAGGATAAGGAAGATTCAAGAGACATTTGAGCCCAAAAATATTTGTAATATTAGTATATCAAATCAAGAAAAGAATGGAGTGACAATGAGTACCATTTGACATTGGAAGGAGATTTGAATACTTTTTGTAGTTGACATTTAAGACTATTTATGTCATGTTCTTATTTTATTCCGTTTTCATTTAATAGCTGGGTAGTTGGGGAGTTAAACTACAATTATAGTTGGATTATCTTTTTGGCCTATTTGAAGACATATAATTTTAAGTTTGAAAATCATTATTGAATACAAAAACCTTGTGTTTTCTTAAAACGGTGTTATTTTTTTTCAAACCTTGCTTTAGGTTTGATGTTAAACCGATTCATTTGATTAGTCTTGATCAAACTAATTTTGGAGTGAATCGTCTTAATATTTGAGAGTAACCATTATAGATTCCGAATTCGATCGAAGTGTTATTGATCTTTCTAACTAGCTCTTGGTTGGAATAATTCTTTAGGTTTGCTTTACTTGTGAAACTTTACAAGGATCCTAACAAGATTTCTAATTTTTGCAAATCCAACATTTTTGAATACATCTGCAACCTACTTCCCTTCCATTGAAGTTTTCAATAACGAAAGTAAATATTTTGTCTTGAAATAAAGCAAATATATAAATGACACTAGAATATTTTAACTAATGGGGAAATTGTAACAGAACAGAATTGTAGAATGAGAATCAAACAAATTGGATTGAATAGAAAACAAAAAATGGACAACTCTCCTTCATTACGACTGCAATTATATTGTCCTCATAGCTTCTCGAGTGAATTATGCTAGCACTTTCGAGGAGTGATCACGTCTATTCACCGTTATATTTGTCCAAAATGGGGACAAATGCATGTACTACTTACTACTTTCATGATGTTTCTTATTATATTTTGTAGGAGTACGACGTTCCGACAAAATTATGTTTATGCTTGGTAAACTTGAAATGACTCAGAATGTACTATAAGAGGATGTGACTAGTCATCAATTCTTCCTGATCAGAGTTATATGCTATCTAAGCCATTATGTTGCCTTGTTTGCTAGCTTATAACATTGCTTTCAACTTTACTTTCAAACTCTCTTTCTAAAATCTCTCTGCCCGATTTTCTAAAACTTTCTCAGGAGTCAAAAGCTTAAGTATACATTGTCCGATCGAAAGAGACACAAATTTGAGTTGGCTAACTCACTCAACAGTGAGAGTGAGTACCGCACAATCGCTTACAAGCATCTCGAAAAAACATTATTATGACACTTGGTAGAACAAGATATTTTTAAGATCATGGCTTGGATTTCTTGGCTTCTCTGAGTAAAGTTGTGGCATTCACAATCTAAAAAGATTGAAATAGTGACTCGAAAGCTTCTTCTGCCTTGACATATGGCATCCAACTCAATCTAGTTAGGTGTATCCAATATATACTCATAAATTTTATAAATTTCTAAATAAATGAAGATTCACTTCTACCTCAAGCTCCTTTACATTTCTTACCCAAAATCAATTTTAACCCATACCCAAATCGAATGAGTTCAGCTTTTAATCATCTCTGAACTAAATGCACATTTGAAATCTATTTAGTTCTACTTCACAACAATAAAGTGCAAATTTTAACTGAAATTCCATAGAACTAATCCATCCAAGCCTGATGTTTATGGGAAGAAGTTGAACAAACTACTAAGAAATGCTCGAGAGATTAAGTCTTGCTTAGAAGTTAGACATCAAGCCTTGTGAAAGAGGTCATTGCAACGTAACACTTGTGAACACCACACACTAATGTACGATCGTATAAATGCAAGTGTGTAGCGGTACATTTTAACATATACCCTGTTTTCAATAGAATGAAGAAAACAGACAGACAGCACAACAAACATTCACTCGCAACACTTCTCAGCTAAATGAATCTGCAAATTTTATCAGAAAATGGCTGAACCTTCTTTTACCACTGGGAGGAACATACGAGTTTGCGAGACATATGAAAGCGTCTACTCAAGAACAGATCTAGAGAGAGAGACAAAATCACTCACATCTAAACTGACCCATGAGTAACATGCGTAGAACACAAAGATTCACAAAATGGTTATTAGCTCTCTGAAAATGTGGAATACGTCATTATGAAAGCGTTCGCCTGTTGAAGGACTCCACAGTTAAGTTTGCAGTAAAAGCTGGTATTGAATTCATCTTCCGGATGAATATCTCAACCTGCAAAAGTTAATTATCTAACAGTCACTGCTTGTACTATCTGTAAATACAAATCTTCCGGAAAAGCAATCACACCAGAAATAAATACCAAGATTACATGGATACTTTATAAAATGATAGTTAGCGGAGCCTGTCCATCTTAACATGTAACGAGATGCAAATGAAACATTCCGAAGAAAATCCAAAAAGTAAGCGGTTTTGGCTATCTTGGATTACATTGTGTCAGTTATTTTATTTCCTTTTTTAATTAAATAGGAAGTTCATTGTATTAACTGTATCATATTAGTAGTAATTTGTGATTACTTGTAAGGGTATTTCCTCAACTGCAATAGGTGTTTTTTCTACTTAGAAACCTTTTTTTCTCATATGAGTAAGACAAAGTTATATTTCTCTTGATATTTTAGACGGTGTTAGAGTCAAAATAAACCCTAAACCTAGTCGCCACTGCTGTTTGATTGCAACTGGTCTCCGCTATTTGTGACTCTGGTTACAACATTCCTTCAACTGTTCAATACATGTCCCTATTCGATTTGCCCAACGCCGAAGTTCACAGCCTTGGTTTGCCACCAGATCATTTGAACACACAAGGCACGTAACCACTTTTTTTTTGGGGGCTGGTTTTACATCTATTCGCTGTTTGTAACTTGGGTTGCATTTGCCCATTTGGGTATACCATTTAACAGGTTCTTTGCTCACTAGTTCAGCCTGCCCTTAATTTTCAGGTTAGTAACCAACATAGTTATTCTTGACTTGTTAAGCAATAATGTCAGAAAATAAATCAACTTTTGGATAATCATATCCATCCCGATAGCCCGAGTGTCCAAACTATTACATGCTAAATCACCAATCAACTAAAAAACTTAAGTTGATGGATTAGGATAAATTTAATTATATCAATACTTCAAAACTTCCTTCCACTTAGGGGTTTGAAAATTTGAATTTGAAGAAGACCCAGCAAGTGGAAATCAACATTAATTGGAAGGAAACATTCTAGGAGTTCGAACATAGAACTACTTTCTCTAATACCACTTGTTAGGGACAAGTGAACTACTCATGTCTCTGCAATAATATGATAATAATATGATATTGTCCACCTTGGACAATAAGTTTTCATGATCTTATTTTTAGAATCAAGTTTTCATGATCTTATTTTTAGAATCACCCAAAAAGGCACAAACCAATGGAGATGGTTGTTCTCACTTATATACCCATCATCTTCCTCTTTCTTATAGCCAAATGTGGGACTTTGGTCACCCTCATAACAATTTTCCTCGGACTATATAGCCCTCCTCAAATAGTAATTTATCCGTTCACTTCTCTAGCTTCAATGGAGCCTGGTCTAATCCAAGCTTGCTCTTCTTTTTTGGGATTACTTCAAATTGGAAACTAAGTCTAAATTCCAAGGATCAAAAATATATTTTACCCTTCTAATCTTAATTTGAGTAGTGCTATATACTAATTCAGAGTCAGCTAATCGTGTTTTCCATAACCTCTCAAATCAATAGATGATAATAGAACCTTCAATCATGTGAGGAAGGAATTAATTAATGCAATTCATGAACCAACCGTTTGATTCAGAAAAAAATTCTACATGGCCCCAGCCAGTGTCAGGCATAAGAAAAGAAAATAAACAAGGTAAAACTAATTTGCATACCTGACGAGATAACTCAGGTTGAGAGGTATAATTATTTGCCTGTTACAAGAATAAGAATAAATGCTTAGACGTCTTTAGAAATATTTTCTTAAACTACAATCTTGAGTGAAAACTTTACTTAAAAAAAAAAAAAAAAAAAAGAGTATATATATATATATATATCTATATATCCATATAGATATAAATATAAATATATTTGTTCAATTAAAATTAATTAAGTAATTATTAATTAAATAAAATTTATTCATGCACAAACAGAGACTAAAAAATAAAGTGAACATTGTAACTTCTTTTGTTAAAAATTAACTTGGGATAATTCCAGGAAAAATCTATCATAAAAAATACACACTCCACAATCTTATGGCCTCTTCGATTCATTGCACAGAACAATGCAATTTAAAAAAGGAATGGATTTGCATAGATACGATGGAAGAAAATTTGTTGCAAGTTTAAATTATCTTACTATTCTAATTTCAGAGAGGTGCATGCCTTTTTTAGAACACAAAAGGTTAAATAAATCCCTAGATGGCTAGAAATTACACAAATATTCCTTAAATCAATGTCATTCCTTGAAAACTCCCACTCAAATGGTGGGGGAATAGATATCATCCATTTCCAGCTTAGATACTAACTCATGAAACATTGAGCTGTGAAGGCACATAACTAATGCATACTATTCCCTTCTCTAGTTTTTCGATAAAAATAAGGAGCATTAATATTAATTAGGGCAAATGTTTCCAAATGTTTCCCGATAATCTATTAGGGCAAATGTTTCCCGATAATTTATACTGTAAGTTTGAGTTTATCCCTTAACTACTAATCTTGTCTTATATCTTTCAAATGTCTCATAAGCCTTATACTTTACTGTAAAATGTCACCTACACCCAACTATATTTTTTTCCTTTTTACTTATCCACGACTTCCCAAACTAACTCACAATAAAACTTTTGTGTGAAGGGGATAGTCCTTCAAGAGAGATATAGTTTGATATAGGGTATAACAGTCGTTTTGTATGTTCTTTAGTGGGTTTTCAAAGAGTTATGGGTCTATCATCTATTAGTACCTGTGTTGCATCTTCATTTGCAGTGGAGTCATATGTTTGAACTTGTATTGATTCTGAACTGACCTTTCTTCTAGCATATACTTGAGATAACAACGGATCTAATAGTGGAGGTGGTATGTATGGTTTAGTTGGTATCTCTATGGTAGTATGAGTGGGCTCATAAGTAAAATCGGTAGCAGGTATGACCTCAATAGCTGGTTCTGTGGGCTGGTCATTTAGTGTATTTAAGGGACCAATATTAAGGACTCTCTTCAATTTATATGTTCTCCCCCTAAAGAGAGGTTTTGGAGAATAACGGTTTAGGCTTGGTGAATGTCACATCAATTGAAGTATAAGATTTCCTAGTTGTAGGGTTGTGGTATCCTTGACTACTGGTATTGCTCTCGGATCAAGTATAAGATCAACGTGACATTGACTACTTGACTACTGGTATCAAGGGTTTGAAAATTTGCTGGGAGGTGGCTTCTGATTTGCGACAAGGATGCAACAGAGGAATTGTGGGCTTACTGGATTCTTCTTTTGATTTGAGCGGCAGTGGCAAACTTCCTTCTTTTTTTTTTATTTATTTACTTCTTGCTATGTGGAACTCCAAATAAGTAGACCGAGTGAAACTTGGTTAGGGTGATGACAACTATAGAGGCTCCAAATGAAACTTGATCACAATGGATGATTGATAGCTCCGAAGGCTTCACTGTTTGGGTTAGTGTTTGGTTTTAATCAGACTTTCAGAATAGAAAAAAAAGCTCTGATACTATGTTGCAAATCTAAATTATCTTGCTACACTTATTATAATTTCAAGGAGGTACATGCCCCTTTTATAATACAAGAAGCTAACTAAATCCCTAGATACTAGATACACTAAATCTAAATAAATCCTTAGATACTAAGTACAATAAATCTAAATAAATCCCTAGATACTACTTCTCTTATTTAATAAGATTACACAAATATATCTCAATTTAAGGCTAAAAATTTCACCAATATTCTTTAAATCAAGGTTATTCATTCAACGATTATCATACCAAAATGTTTGTATTCCCAGATTCATACTCAAATTGCAGTTTCTCATCGTCACTTTGTGCATATATTGATTGGAGGGTAAACCGTGTAACTGGAATGCCATCGGTTCGCTGGTGTTCATCCATCACAATCTGAAAAAATTACGAACAATTTGAGTAGAAGATGACAGTAAGGTACAAACACATTATAGTCAAACATCAATTGTACACACACTAGGTACCTCAGTTGTACAAGTCCTAATAAACTTATTTGAAGATTGTCCATTGCAATTATCTTTTCATTTCAACATGAGGTGGGACCTTTTAGTCAAAAGTATACACTTTATGCTAGTGGGGCTATAGTCACTTCGGAGATTGTTCATTACGATTTGAACTTATATAGAAGCAATCAAGCATGAAGATGAAAATAGTTTTTTAGAGCAAATACCTTGTAGCCAAAAAGTTCGCAGCAAGCCCTTCTGAACACTGAAATTCTATCCGCAAAAACAGTCTTATACCTGTATAGTAGTAGTATCAGATAATGCTCCATTAATTGAAGAAATAAGAAAACGTATCAGACAATGCTCCATTAATGGAAGAAATAAGAAAACAATTCACCAAACCCTGCAACTACTGGATGTTGCATCCATCAAGCACTGACCTCTCTTCACGCTTTTCAAGTGTTGCAATCTGTTCCTTCAGCTGCATTATTTTTCCTGATATGTACGAATCCACGAGCTTCCCGGCATCACCTGAATGGTTAACATGCGTTTAATATCAATCATTAAGAAAATATTTTTTCCATACTTTGAAAGGATGGAACAAGGCTAGTTAAACAATCACAAATGTATTTTTGTTGGATACCCATCTACTCAAAAGGGGGATTATAAATGCCATCACCTATTATAGTATAGGTGTGAATAAAGGAGCTTATTAGTTTTTTTTTTTTCTTTATTGTAATTTTACTATTCTTAGTTCATGGCTTCCATGTGTACCTATTGTTGGCCGCATATATGTTAATTAGCTGTAAAATCACTAATGATTTTATTTCTCTCTTGTTCTGATTCTTTTCTTCTATGTATCCAACTTTTCCCCTATATAACAAAGTTATGTATCTTACACTTGAATTAGTGAAATACAAAGTATTTTATTCCATTCAAAGTGGTATCAGAGCTAGGAAATAAGAACTCTAGTTTTTTCTTTCAACACCAAACCTAGCTACCTCACCTAGCAGCCGCAGACTGATACTGATTGGAACTCTAGCTATTGTCTTGTATAGCACACAATATCTCCAGCGTATTAGTTATTGAAGTCTCTATTCTTGTTCGTTAGTTGACTTAAACCTTCAGTCCATTTCATCTGTCAACTTTGCAATCTATGTTTGTTGACTTCGCTTGTGTTCCACTTTGTTCCCTACCGTCTCCGTCAGTCTCTATGACATTCAACTCTGGGTTGAAATAGATCGCACGCCCCTATCATTCAACATTGAGTGTTTATTCGAGCATGCCATTGATCGTCATCAGAACAACGCACCTACCTCTAATCATGGCATGTTTGTCACAGCTATGTCTGTTTGTAGCGCCTGTTTGTTGGCATTTGCTGCTTTTTTTTTTTTTTTTTTTTTTTTTTTTTTTTTTTTGATTTCAAGTTGTTCAAGGGTTTTCACTATAACCTAATATCAAGATCAGGTCCGGGTCCAATTTGGTTCTAGGTTAGGTCTAGTTGGGTTTGGTTTAGATTTGGTTCGATTCACATTCTGGTTTATCTAATTCTGTGTTTTGTAAGTTGGTTTGGTTTAATCTGATTTGTTATAAAATCTCATAGTTGACATGTATTTTATTATTTCCATTACTCGTTACTTGCTACCATTTCGAGCATATTCATCAAACTTAAAATTATTACCAGCCAATTTATCATTTAATAATTCTTGTGTTTCCTTGGCACAACCAAGTATTTATCCTCGCATCTTCTCTGGTCGCAAAACCATTATACTTAATTCCAGCTTGTTGATTGAGTTGTATAAATTTGAGGTTTCCTCACCCCTCGATGAATAAGAAAAACTTCTCTCCCATACATAACTTCTTCATGTTATCAAGGCCTTGAATTTCTTTAAGCCCTAGCTTCGTCGTCAGACTAACCTTCTTCCTAAGACAGTCACTGATCCAACAGACAAAGCCGAAACTCTCAGTCTCGGTCATCCCATTCACCATCGTTCATCTCAATCTCAAAACCCTCGTATGCCATTGTTGTCGCCTCACGGATCTGCCTTAGTGTCGTCATCACTCACCTTAAAATACTAGCCACCTTCACCACTACCTTCATTAGATGTTGTCGTTGTTGTTGTCATTGTTACAGTCACCACTTCTGCCGCCACTGCTAAGATTTTTTAGGAGATGAAAAATTCTGAAGAATCCCTTTTGAATGTTTAGCTTCTTCTTGTGGAAAAATATCACCAATAGAAGAGAGAGGATTAACCACATTAGGACGGACAACAGTAATCCGTCATGATCAATGAAATTTATTGGTTTTTAAGGCATCCTAATCTTTCAAATTAAGAAGTGGATCATGCACTAATGGTGCCTTAGAGCTAACAACTACTTCATTCAACTTATCTTCATACGACAAAATAAATTCTTCATCTTCCATTGCCTTTTTTATCCTCCTTAAATCCATTAAATTTGAAAAGTTTCTGAATGATAATTCACCATGAAGTCAATTACTCAGACTTGAAGGGTCAACCGAAGCTATATCACCAAATCGTAGATAGTATCTCATACCTGAAGGAGTCTTTAATTCTTCAACAGCTTGTAACTTCTCCTTCGTCTTCTGCAATTCAGATTTTAAGGCCTCTATAGTCTGTTTTGCCTCATTATCAACAGCGAGGGTATTCACCATTCGTAGAACCTTTGTATTTGTTGAGGAAAAATCACCATGTCCTAACTGGAAGAAGAAAGAACACATCAATTTCTAATCAGTTACTGGGTCAACAAGCTCCGTGCTATTCAATTAAGTTTGGCTCATGAGACGAGCACCATGAAACTGAAAAACATTTAGAAAATAGAAAAAACCACCCAACCTATATAAGTAGTTAAATCACACCTCAAACTGAAAGTTTAATCAATCAGGCCCCTAAACTTACCAAATAATTGTAATTAAATTTAATTACAAAATGCACAAACCACCATCCCTAAGCTATTATCCCTAATCCCTGAACTATTGTTCCAATCAAACCCTCAAGCTATAGATTTTTTACAATCAAACTCAAAATTCGCTACATCAATTTTTTGTTTTCTTAAATCAAGAAAGCAACTCCACATCAAATTGAAAGCCAAATTTTTAATGGTTAATACCATTGTTCTTAGACTTTATACCATTAAATCTACCATTCAACCTAATTAAGCTGATAGATTATGGTAAAGTTAATTATATCAATATTTTAACACTCCCCCTGCTTGAAAATTTGAAAAAGGTGCAATGACATAACAGGAGTTCGCACACAAGACCTCTTGTTTTAATACCTTGTTAAATCACGACTCAATTCAACAGCTTAAGCTGATAGGTTATAGTAAATTTAGTTATATCAATAGTTAAACATATAAAGTTATGAATGCAAGGTTGTTGTCAGTTTATATTGACCTCTCCAGCAACTTGATGTTAAGAATGCCAGGTTGAAGGTAGTGTTGAAAAATACAAAGTTAGTTGCTAGAGGTTTTACTCATATTCATGGGATTGATTATCAAGAAATGTTTTTGCTTACGGCTAAAATTAGCTCTATTAGAGTGCTTTTGTTTGTTGCAGCCAATTCAACAACTTAAGCTGATAGGTTATAGTAAATTTAGTTATATCAATAGTTCAACATATAAAGTTATGAATCCAAGGTTGTTGTCAATTTATATTGACCTCTCCACCAACTTGATGTTAAGAATGCAAGGTTGAAGGTAGTGTTGAAAACTACAAAGTTAGTTGCTAGAGGTTTTACTCATATTCATGGGATTGATCATCAAGAAATGTTTTTACTTACGGCTAAAATTAGCTCTATTAGAGTGCTTTAGTTTATTGCAGCCAATTTAGATTGGTCTTCCCACCAACTTGATGTTTTTTTTAACAAGAAACAACTTCTCATTTAAAATGGAAATGAAAAAAATGTTCAAGGGAAACAAACTCCTAAAGGAAGTGAAAAAGAAAGAAAAAACAACGATAGAAAATACCAAAAAAAAAAAAAAAAAAAAAAAGGCAATATAATATGATACTAACTCCTACAAATGCAATAGGGCAATCAAACTTTGTAGAACCGAAGGTAAAAGATTCATTCGTATTTGTATTTCTACCTATGGTCAGAGTCATCTGCAAACCGAAGGTAGTTTTAGAAAGGATAATGGTATTGAAGACAGTGGAGAGTCAAGAAAATTTATTAACAAATTAATTTTGAAACTTCAACTTATAGGAAGCATAAATAACAATATGTAAATAAACCTACAAACTAATACAACTAACAGAATGGAACGTGGTAATAAAACTACCTCAAATACATATGTTTTACTCAAATTATCTTCCATCACAAGAGTCACAACTTGAATACGTATGGAGTCTAGAACAGTTTTTAAATATTTAAGATATTATGATTTGCAATCCTTACAATAACTTTGTTACATACCTTCGACTCCAACAGAGAAATTTCAGAACGGAGCCGATCAGAATCCCTCTCCAACGACTTTATTCTTTTTGCTTCGTTATTTAATCTCTCATTCAACAACCTTAGCTCATCATGTTGACGGCCATTAACCTGTTTCTGCTCATGCAAGTTACTTTCTAATTCTTTAATATACCAATCTTTCTTTGCAAGGGCTGAGTCTAGTTCCTGTAAGATCGAACAGAACACAAACACAAAGACCTTCAGAAGACTAGCATGAAGTTAGCTTGTGAAACAATGATAATGTGGAAACCTGAGAAATAGTTTCACTTGTTGCCTTAGCGTCTGCATCACCATTTTTCAGACTCTTCAACTCATTTACCAGACTTTTCAATTTATCCCTTTCTTCAGTAGCCACGGAGAGCTGAAATAAAAAGAATATTTATTTTAAAAAATATAATCAATATTTGTTTCTTCCTATTTTAATATACTTATTGTTTTCTATCCACACACACACACAGCTTAACCTCTTAGGTGAACCAGAATCTTTGATATTAGTTATATGGTAAATACTACTGAAACTATATGCACATACTAACAGTAGGGTAACCATAAGTTCCCAAACGAAAGATACGTGGAAGGATTATAGTAGGCTAACAGTAAAAATCTAATCGTTTAAGAATAAAAATAAAAAAAATTAAAAAGAAAGAAAGAAAGAGGAACAGAGATTCTCAAAGAGGTCTGAATTTTCTGAGAAGGCAGATAGACATGATACAAGATAAAAGTGAAAAACCTTGATTAGGTCTTAATTAACACTGATATTCACATGCCGATAAAACATATACAAAACATAACGCGAATCTACACCAAGTATAAAGAAACCAAAAAAAAATTGGAATTTCATAGAAACATCAAACAGAATGGTGACTAATTCAAATGAGGTTTTATGTCATGCTACAACGTCTACTTTTTCATAAACGATAGTTTCTAATTACAAGTGAATTCTACTGAACTATACTTCCTACCAACTAAAATCAAAACAATTAATGGTGAATTCATCTAATCAAACATTGAAAACGTTAATGAAAAACAAAACACAATAGGAAAGAAATATATATATATATATATATATATATATATATATCAAGCATATAGAAAGAAATAGGTGCACCTGTTGAGACAAATAAAGTGATAATCAACATTCAGAATATAGTTAATTTTTACGCATCTTCATAGCCTTTAATAACAAAAGAGATGGCGACTGACTTTTCTTCTACTACAATTGTTAACAAGTGGGAGGCGTACTAGTAAACGTTGAAAAAAAAGATAAAGAAGACATAAGCACAAAAACTGTGATAGTAATATTTCAGGAGGTAACAGACTCTTGAAGAATTTAATTTAGTATCAAATTGGTATTCAGAAGCAAAAACCTACAGAAACACAATTTTATGATGGATTTTTTTTTTTTTTTTTTTTTTTTTTTTTTTTTTTTTGGTTATTTCTCATTTCACAAATGAAAACTAACAAGTTATCTTGAAAAAAAAGTGGACAAAATCTTACAAGCAATTCATTCTGCTGAGTTTCCAACTTTAATGCTTCAATCTTTTCCTTTGCAAGTGTAGCCTCACTTTCGGCCTTCTGTTTATCAGTTTGAGCAGCATCCAGTGCTACTTCCAATTGTTTCAAGCGAGCATTCACCTCACCCATCTTTATTGAGTTATCAATTACCTCCCTGGTTTAGATATTGGTACAAACGAAGCTATTAAAATTATTGAGAAAAGGAAAAGATTACAAAGGGAAAAAAAAAATAAAGAGAGCCCCCTTCTACTGAATTTACCGATCCATATTTACTCTCATAATAGCTATAGTAAGCAAGAGAGGTTTAATTTTGTTTTTTCTTCCCTTATTTGCGATTGGTCTTTCTTCGAAGACAATATATTATTTACAAAATAAAATATAGCTTCCTTTTCATCACAAATTAAGCAATACATTAAGCACAATTGGAACTGAGGGAAGCAATAGAAGATGGAGATGGTTGACAATAATTAAAAATAAACTCACTTACTTTTGGAGGGAAGAAATCTTATTTGGTATATCTTCATAAGTTGTAATGCCAGGGATGTCCTTAATTAACAATTCCCTGCGTGTCAATTCGTCCTCTAGATTCTTTACACTTAATTGAATGTCTTGCAATTTAGACAACTCTGATTCTGCTCTCTCCTTTCTGGCTTTTTCTTCTAATAGCTTCTCCTTCAATAATCCAATATCTCCGAGAGATGATTTCAACTTCCTAGCTTCTCTCACTTCAGATTCCTAGGAAGACATCCAAAAACAAAATATATATATATAATATATGTATTGTAGTTGAAAAGTAACATGGATATTGCATACATGTTTTTTTTTTAAAAAAAAAAAAACAAAACTAATGTAGATAGTCATTGAAGATAAACTCTTATGGTTAGTTATCATCTGTTGCATAATTTAGAAATTATCTATTCTAGTTATTTTACTTCATCAAATTACTTGATGTAGTATATCTCCAATTTAAACTAATATATAATGTTAAAATTAAAGACAACCTTCGGAGAATTTTCATTTAGCAAGAACTACTAGATCTAATTTGTTCAAAAAATTGTGGGAAAAAATATAGCTTTAACTGCAAAATCATTAGCATTAGCCATTCTAGAGCAAAAAGTTCAACTTTTATGTACATTTGCATGCAAATTAATTACAAGGAGCAAACTTAATTTAAGAATGTTAATCAACTAATTATAAGCAAATGTCCCACAAAAATCAAGATTCCAAATTTGTCTGTCACGATAAATAATATCTTCACATACAAGTTCTTCAATTTTATAGGAAAGAGAGAAACTAGCTATAGTAAACATTAAGATTAAATCAAAGAAGAAGAAAACCATACATAGTTCCTAAGCTCTTCTTGCAGATGCTTAATCAAAATATTGCTTTCCTTGCTTGTACCTTCATTGACTGTGAAAGATGCTAATTTCTTCTCTAGTTCACTCTTCTGGCATAAACACTGGAAAGTAACAATACCACCACGAAATATAAAAACATTTCAGTCATAATACTATTAGAAGATGATGAACAAAAAGAAACTTATCAAATAAGAAATAATGAAATATTAACAAGTGAAACAATGAAAAAATAAAGTACAAAATAATACTGCAAAATATGAAAAGATTTAACTTTGGAATTATTTAATTTGGAAACATGACTCTTATAAAAAAAAAAAAATTAATTTGGAAACATGACTCCACTCTCTCCAGAAAAATATCTTCTCCATGGCTACCTCTACAACCACCACCGTAGATAAGCACTTCCAGTCTCCCATGACAACTATTAAGCAAAAGTTCTCCATCAGAACCGACAAATAGATATAGGGGCTCTCGAGTCAAAATTTCATAAACCACTAGAGACAAAGCTCCCTTCATTTCTATACTCTTGCCTTGTCTAAAATGGCTATGTATAACTTCCTCAACTCGCCTCATAACCTCCCAGAACCGAAAATCTAAATTTTGTAATGATGAGCAAACC